>NC_133618.1:520537313-520837313 GCF_048593235.1 Sminthopsis crassicaudata
ACATCAGTGAACAAAAAACATTTATTGTGCCTACTATGCAGCAGGGTCTGAGTTAAGCACTGGAAAAGCATAAAAGCATCGCCAGAAGACACTAATGGACCCATTATGGTACTGGAGGCACGAGTTACCCTTCCATGTGTTTGTCCTGGGCACACATGTTCCCTGCATGCAAACATTCTTCCCATTGGCAATTTTTTTTTTTTTTTGAGGAAAGTGTGCCATAAGATTAAGGGAGGAGGAACATTTTATTACTATTTTTCTTATTGTGAAATTTCATTAAAAACTTAGATTTTAATTAATTGTATCCTCTGTTTGCCTAGTAACTATAAACATATCATCAGAGGGTTGTACTCAGATACCCTATTACTTGTATAATCCTGGGCAAATAATTTAATCTTTGTCAGCCTGATTTTCCTTATCAGTAAAAAAATGTTTTTTCCTTCTTCTGAGGCTGGGGTTAAGTGACTTGCCCAGGGTCACACAGTTAGGAAATGTTAAGAGACTAGATTTGAACTCGGGTCCTCCTGAATTCAGGGCTGGTGTTCTATCCACTGCACCACCTAGCTGCCCCAGTAAAATGAAAATATGAATAGCTTGTGTCTCCCTAGTTTCTTGTGAAGATTAAAGGAAATCATTTCTGTAAAGCAGTTTACAAATCTTAAAATAACATATAAATGTTAGCTATGAAATAGAAGGGGCCTGTCCTTGTATGGCTCAAAGGAAGGCAGAATAGACTTTTCCTACCTCTTTTCCTCCCCTCTTCCTCAAGGGAGATTTTCATTTCTGTCAGGAAGGGAAGAAGGAAATGGAGACCAAAGGTCACACTGCTCTCACACAGAAGGGGCTAAAATTATATCTATTTACACCTATAAATATTTTTGGTCTAGTAGATATGATTGGTTCAAGTTAACTTCCAATCACTTTGTCGTATTACTGGGAAGAAGGAGAGAATCTAAGCTTCATATCTAAGGCTTGACCCCTGTCCCATCACATATCATTTCTATAATGAACACAGATAATGGGTCACAAAGAAGCCATTTACCCAAATTATAGCAAAACAAAAATTAGAGAAAATATACATAGGAGAATATATACTAGACAATATGAAGTGAAGAAGTTCTCTCATTGGGAACAAAATGTCTATTGTAGCAAAATGGGGACTGCCAGATACTTTTCTCTTTCCAGAGTCTTCCTTCAACATCCTAAAATGGAATTGGTCTCTTCCTTTTTTCCCTTCTAGAAGCTAGAAATCAGATGTGTCTGAAGCAATTTGGGATTGAAGAAGACATGAAACTTGAAGAGTCCCAGAAAGCAGAGTTTCTTAAACTTTTTCCACTCATGACCCCTTTTGGCCTGAAAAATTTTTACACAACTCTGGGTATATAGGTGTATGAAATAGGTATACAAATCAAACATTTACTGATAGTAAGTTGTTAGGATTACTAAGTGAGAACTGAGGTTGTCTGGACAGTGACAAGGTGAGAATTCAGGTTTTCTGGACAATTACAAGGTGAGAACTCAGGTTGACTTGATAGAAGGAGCAAGCCCATTGGCTGAAGTGGTTCTTCCCAGAAGCCCTTGCATTATCCCACGCCCATTCTCTGGGAGAATAAAAGAGAGGACTCTCAGAGAAAGAAGAAGACTCTCTGCATTACATCAGGCTTGACGGGGCTCTCTGCAGGAAGGGAAGTCACTTCTTTGGACAAGAGTTAACAGCAACTGCCTGGAGAAAACGGTTCGTTACAGGAAGAAGAATCTGTCTGAGAGATTTGAGAAGACACAGCAGATCTCTTCCCAGAGAGTGATCCGGCAGCTTCTAGAGACGATAGCTCGCTACAGTAAGTTACAATTTTGTGACCCCCATATTCTGTTACAAGACCCTACAGTTCAAGAAACTGGATCAAAGAGGACTCTCTGAGAATGAAGTATTTTTATGCACTTTGCTCCATCCCTCACATGGGGTAGAAATAAAAACTACCAATGAGGAGAGAGTCCCATACTGAAGGGAAAAAGGATGAAGGATAGAGGTTATGCTATTATCATCAGTGTCATCATTATTATGAACACTGGTTAAGTGTGGATTCAGATCACAAAACACCTTAAACCTGGGGTTGCTTTATCTAAGGGACGCAATTATGCAAATTGTGGTTGTCCTAGGTACTAAGGGAATTAATGTAAAATCTTATGCTTTTAATTTAAAATAATCAACTCAAAAAGTATAAGACTAAGAAAAAATAACAAAATGGCAATTTCTTTGAAAAAGATATGAGGATTTTTAGCAGATTCCAGGTTTAACCTGAGTCAACAGTATTGCTTTGAGGCAAAAAGATTAATATTTTTCTTTGACCATCTTGAGAGAAAGTGTCTAGAAGTGAAGTTATAGTTCCATTGTGTTCTGCCACAGTCAGACCAAACCTGAAAAACTGCGTTCCACTGTGGGTGCCACATTAAAACCCTGTACACTCAAGCATAATTAGAGAAATGTCCAGGGGAGGGCAATTATCATGGTGGTTGACCTCAAGGGCATACCATCAGAAGTGATATTTAGCCTATGGGGAAAAAAAGGTAGGGAGTTGCTTTCAAGTATTTGAAAAGCATCTTATGGGAAAGGATTAGTTCTGCTTGGCCCCACAGGGCAAAACTGGAACAACAGGAAATTACCAAGAGGTAGATGTCAGCTCGATGTTCGAATTTCTTACCAATGACAGTTGGTTAAAAAGGACATGAGGCAGTTGGATTGTCTCCTTAGAAGTCTTCAAAAGTAGACTGGGTACTTCCCTGTCACAGATGCTGTGAAAAAAGGTTCCTAATTAAGGGTAGGAGGAGGTAGTCTCTGAGGTCTCTACTGAGTCTGTGAAAACCCTGCCAGAGCCTTCCTTCTGTCAATATGCAATTCATAGTTGACTTGCTTGGTTCAGTCTCTAGACCCTAAACTGAACTATGACCCTCTGGGGAGCTTAAAAGAGATGAGTATAAAATGATGCAATGGTTAGAAAATGTGTTTCTTTCATCCACAAAGGAATACTGTTAATTCTCCATTATCAAGTAAATCTGAATGATTTCCTGAATTCTGGATTTTGTGCCGATCCATCCACAAGTTGGCCCAATTCCTTTTGTGGCCTGTAGCAAATGTTATTAGGATGACTTTTTTTTTAAATGTGGTCTGGGACTACAGAACAAAGTGTTTCTTGGGCAAATTTGGCTTCTCTGACAAATGAACTAGCAACTTCATTAATACTTTGCTTTAAGCACCTAAGTTAAGTGGGCCAGACATCTAGAAAGAGAATAGGAAATTGGACTTATTTAAGAAGAGAAAGAGCTGAGAGGAACCTAATAACCTTCATGTTCCTGTTAGTCCTCTGGCCAAATGAATTTATCATCTGCATTGGCTGCTCATCTCACAACCCCTCCACAGACCAAAAGACCTCTCAGATCCATGGCCCATGAGTTGAGAGAGCTGATAAATCTCTTAACTGGGTTGAAACTTGATTGTTACAGATTTACTCCCATTGCTCTTGATGGATCACAGATTTGAAGCTAGACCAGGAAGGGAAAGAAGGGAACTAAAAAGGCAAGCAAGAAGCATGGCAAGTCCCGACTTGGCTGACCATCATTTTTCTAAGGGTCAGTCTTGCCATAGCCTTAGGATCTTATGAAGATTCCTAAAGTCAGGGGGATCCAGGTTAGGAGGCCCTATCAGTGTAGCTCCAGTGAGTGCCCATTAGTGATCTATCATGTTTAATCCAGTATTGGTCTTCAAGGCCTAAGTTCAAACCTCAGGGTTTTGCACAAACTCCTTCACAGTGGCCCTACTAGCTTTGTACTGGGAAAATCACTTCACCATCTTGACCTTTAGTGTTTTTCATCTGTAAAGTAGGTATAATAATTAGAACTTTCTCACAGGGTTGTGTCAAGGCTCAGATGAAATGATATGTAAAGTATTTTGCAAACCTCAATTGTGTAAATGTAAACAATTATTATCCAAGTAGAAGGTCCCATTGTCATTAGTCTGACTATATACTCTTACAATTTCCTCTTGAAAAAACTGAGGAAATGACTATAGTAACATAGTATATGATAAATCCAAAGATCCAAACTTCTGGAACAAAAATTCATTATTTGACAAAAACTACCGGGAAAACTAGAAAAGAATATGGTAGAAACTAAGTATATAGGCCAACATCTCATTCTGTATACCAAAATAAGGTCAAAATAGGTACTTGATTTATATATAAAGGATGACATTATAAGAAAATCAAGAGAGCATGAAATAGTTTTCTGTCAGATTCATGAATAAGGGAAGAACTTAGGACCAAAGAAGATATAGAGAACATTACAAATGTAAACTAGATCATTTTGATTATATAAAATTGAAGTTTTCACACAAACAAAACTGAGACAGCCAAAAATATAAGGAAAGCAGAAAACTAGAGAAAATTTCTCAAATATACAGGGAAATGAGTTACATTTATAAAATATAAGTCATTCCCCAATTGATAAATGTTCAAAGGATATGAACAAGTAGTTTTTAGGCCAAAAAAAAAAAATCAAAGCTATCTATAGTCATATGAAAAAATGCTATAAATCATTATTGATCAGAGAAATGCAAATCAAAGCAACTTTGAGGGACCACCTTCATTTACCAAAGTGGCTAATATTACAAAAGAGGAAAATGTTAGATATTAGAGGGGATGTGGGAAAATTGGGATTGCATTGTTGGTGGAGCTGTGAACTGATCTATCGGTTCTGGAGAGCAATTTGGAACTATGTCTAAAGGCTTATAAAACTGCATGGAGGCAGTTTGGAGCCAACAATAGCAGTGCTAGGTCTATATCCCAAAGACATCCAAAAAATATGTATAGCAGCTCTTTTTTTTGGGGGGGGGAGTGACTAAGAACTGTAAATCAAAGGGATGTCAATCAATTGGAGAATGGCTCAACAAGTTGTGCTATATAATCATAATGGAACACTATTTTATTATAAGAAATGACAAGCAGGATGATTTCAGAAAAACATGAAAAGACTAATCATAATGGAACACTATTTTATTATAAGAAATGACAAGCAGGATGATTTCAGAAAAACATGAAAAGACTTACATGAATTCATGCAAATGAAGTGAGCAGAACCAGGAGAATATTAACAACATTGTCTAATAAAGAATTGTAAATGATTTAACTATTTTCAGCAATACAATGATCTAAGACAATCCCAAAGGATTAATGATAAAGCATACCATCTGCCTCCAGAGAAAGAACTGATCTAAAGCTTTTTATTTTTCAATTTCTTTCATTTTTTTCTTTAATTTGCATTTTTCTTATACAAAATGATTAATGTGGAAATATTTTACATAATCGCACATATATAAGTTATATCTGATTGCTTACCATCTCAGGGAGGGGAAAAGAAAACTTTAAGTAAAAATGTTTTAAATTTTAAAAAGCAACTAATTCTTTGTTTCAGGGATCATGGCCTATCATTTGGCAGAGGACTATTTAGTCACATATATTTATATGTGTCCTTCTCCTTTGCCATGCATTTGTTTCAGTCACAGGTGGAGGTTTGTGAGTAGTCCAGGCTCAGGAAAATACCCTAAGGGAAGTACTACTCAGTTGAGAATTGACAGGAAACAATAAATGCAGAGAATATTTTCTCTAGACACTAAGTTTCCAATTTAATTAGGCAGCTCTTATGAGAAAAGGATTGTTTGAATTTTTATAAGACACTTAGTCAAGAAACACCACCTGTCTTAAATGTCCCTAGAGAAGATGAGTCAGAGATGATGTGTGCTACATCTTCCTCTTAAAAAAAAAATAATAAAAACAGTATATAAGGGTTTTCTGAGTGACTACACTAGAAGACAATTTAGTAACAGACAAATTAATAACAACAACAAAAGATTATATTAAGTATCTTCTATATGCCAAACATCATGCTATATGCTAGGGAAAAGTGTTTTGTTTCGTTTTTTTCCCCTCAGGGAGCTCACATATTAATAGGGAAGGAATTCCACACAGATGGGGAGAGAAAGAGGAAAGAGAGTTTTGGCCTAAAGAAAGTCATAGAAATGATGCATGAATCCATAAAATGGTCAGTTGCTATGCCCCTTCTAAAAGCAATGCCATTATTGCTTTAATTACCATTCCCAAAGCAAGAAGTAAAAGATGGAGGCTATTTGAAAATGGGAGAAAATGAGTCCCAGAGAGCAGATGGCAAGATGCTTGGAGAGGTTTTGGTTTCCTAGTGGATGATTTGATATAAATACAGGTATAAAACTCATCAACCAACACCTTAGCATCAGAGTGACCCAGAAAAGAGAAAGTGCCTTCCCGACAACATCTGTTTGGCCATCAATAAAACATAACAGGCCTGTTCAGGTTCATTACTGAGCAACTAGTATGTGCTCAACTAGGAGGGAGCAAGAAAAGTTCCAGTAGTCCTCAATCTAAGAATAAGTACCTTGGAAGCATGCTACTCCCCTCCTGATGAATAAATAATGGACTCAGGATGTAGGGTGAGACAGACATTTTTGAACATGGACAAATTATCAACAGCCACATAAAAAGTACTGCAGATTACTAATATTTAGAGGAATGCAAATTAAATCTGTTGCACTTCCACATTACACCCATCATATTGGCCAAGTTGACTAAAAAGGGAGAATAACAAATGTTATAAGGGAGAAAAGAAAACAAGCACATTAAGAGTTGAATGGAACTGTGAAATGGCCCAATCATTCTGGAAAGGATTTTGTAACAATGCCCAAAGAGTTATTATATAGTTTGTAGTCTTCAATCCAGTAATCCCACTACTGGGCCTAGAAGAGATCAAAGAAAAGAAGAAAAGGTCCTATATATCCCAAAATATTTACAACAGCTCTTTTTGTAATGGAAAAGTTAGAGGTATGCCTAACAATAGAGGAATGGCTAAATAAATTATGTCAATTGACAGGAAAAGATAATGATCAATGTGGATGGGAACATGAGAAAAGTGAGACACTAATACATTGTTGGTGGAGTTGTGAACTGATCCTGAATAGCAATTTGGGACTATGCCCAAAGGGCTATCAAACTGTGCGTGCCCTTTGATCCATCAGTAGATGATCCATACTGGGTCTGTATCCCAAAGAAATCATAAAAAAGGAAAAAGACCCCACATGTGCAAAAATGTTTGTAGCAGCTCTTTTTGTAATGTCAAGAAACTGGAAACTGAGTGAATGCCCATCAGATGGAGAATGCCTGAATAAGTTATGGCATATTAATGTTATAGAATATTGTTGTTCTAAGAAACTATCAGCTGGATGATTGATTTCAGAGAGACCTAGAGAGACTTATATGAACTAATGCTGAGTGTTATGAGCAGAACCAGGAGATCATTATACACAGCAACAGCAAGATGATAAAATGATCAATTTTGGTAGGCTTGACTCTCTTCAAGAATGAGATGATTCAGACCAGTTCCAATGATCTTGGGATGAAGATCTTTACACCCCAGAGAAAGAACAATGGGAACTGAGTGTGGTTCACAACAAAGCATTTTCACTTTTTGTTGTTGTTTACTTGCAGTTTATTTTCTTTCTCATTTTTTTCTGGTTTCATTTGATTTTTCTTGTGCAGCAAGATAACTATAAATATGTATGGATATATTGGATTTAACATATTTCTACCATGTTTAACAAATTTTGGACTACTTGCCATCTAGGGGAAGAGATAAAGGAAGGAGAGGAACTGGAACACATGGTTTTGCAAGAGTTAATGTTTTGTTTTGTTTTTTTCCCCTGGGGCTGGGGTTAAGTGATTTGCCTAGGGTCACACAGCTAGGAAGTGTTAAGTGTCTGAGACCAGATTTGAACTCTGGTCCTCCTGAATTCAAGGCTGGTGCTCTATCCACTGCGCCACCCAGCCATCAATGCATATGTTTTGAAAAATAAAAAACTTTTAAAAAAGAGAAAAAGAAAAGGTTATTACAAAAAGGGGGGAATAAATAAATCTAGAAAATAAATTATTTCAATGTAATGGAATACCATTTATGTGGCAGGAAATATTGAGTAGGAAGGCTTCAAAAGATACCTAGAAAGACTCATACCAACTAATGCAAAGTCAAATAATCAAAACTAGGAAAATAATAGCTAACATGATAATAGCAATATAAAAATGGTGAAAAATATTACCTTCTGACAGAGAAGTGTTAGATTAAATATGTGGAATGGGACACTTATATTTCCCTCCAGTACTTGCAATGGACCTGCCTTCTTACAATGTACCATAGGACTGTAGATTTATCATTGGAAGATCTTTTAATCCAAATGAGTATTTTTACAGATGAAGACACTTAGGCCCACAGAGATTAAATGACTTGTCTAAGAATACACAGGAAGAAAATGACAAAGTCTGGATTTGAACCAAAGTCCTGTTTCACAAATCTAGCATCCTTTCCATTATACTATACTGCCTTCCGTTTCCCTCACTTGTTTGAGTTTATAGTTGTCTAAGGAAGTAGGAATGTGGTTCTTCCTCCACTCCCTTTCTCCCCACCCTCCAAGTCAATTGATGCAGTCATAAAAAGAACAGATTGTAACAATAATACACAGAGTAATTTTTAAGGATTTTTGGTACATCCTAGGAAAACACAGTAATCCATGTTGAAGTTTTAATGTGTAAACAAGATTAATCTAGCCAAGAGTTTTTCATCTTTATTGCATATGGAGTCCTGTGGAAATTGATGGACTCCTTGCTAATGTATTTATTAAACTATTGATGATTATAAGGGAAACCATTTATATTGAAATTGTATTGAAACATATTTATCAAAATATTGTTTAAAAGTTTATGCTTCTTAGGTTAAGAATCCCTGGTTTTATGTCCTATGATACCTTTAGAAGGTGTCAATCTCTTTGATTAGGAAACATTAAGAGCCATATGTATACATATATATGTAGATATCTGAACACATATGCATGTATTTGCACATATATACTCATAAAGTATATATTTGTATTATGCACACATATGTAGATGTCTAAGTACACATGCAGATACAGATGATATCAACATAAATATTGATATTGATATATACTCCTTCCCCCAATAAATTCAGTATTTAGTTCACAATTTCTCAGCCTAGCATAATAGGGATCTTTAATATATATAATGATACTCCCTCAAATACTTTAACATCCTATTTCCTCTGACTACTTAATTTCTTTTACCTGCTCTTCCACTTCACATCATACCCTTGATCATGCCATCACCCACACCTGTTCTATTCCCATGTTCATGAACTCTGAAGTCACTTTAACATTTTCTTATCCTTTCTATCTTCCCACCTCAACACTTTTATTTGTTCCTATTTGACCTCCATTCTCTCCAAGCCTCAGTTTTTTTATATCTCCTTACTCCTGCACTGACTATATTTTCCTCCCTTCCCTGTCTTGATCCCTTTATGTACCAAAGCAGTTTTACACTTGTCTCCCTGCTGGAATTCCTTAATCCCTTGTCTTTTTGCCAACTATGTCTTGCCAATTCTCAAACATGGATCCCTCTCACTTCATTCACTCTTATTCATAGCACAACCAAATGTAGCTGGAAGAACAGAATGAATATGCTACACAGGTGGCATTGGACAAAGTTACCAACAATTAAAATTCTACAAGATGACATTATACTTTCCAACCATGCATCCTCCTCTGCTCTGCTGCTATTTCATTCTCTAAACTGTACCAGAGATCATGCCCAGGAAGAACTAAGTTACTCAAAGCTTATTTTTCTGGAACCATACAAGCTCATTTTCATTTTGTCATTTATTGCTCTACTGCTATGTATGCACTCACCTTCTCTAATTTCGACCTCCTGCTCTGAAAATTGTAATCACATCTAATCAACTTTGGCACTGATTAAAGAAAGGGCACAACGATGGATTGCTCCATTGTTCCTTTCTCCATCCTTGTGACTTCCTTGTTTCCCTATATGTGCTATCTTCCCTAGTTAGAATGTAAGCCCCTTGAAGGCAGGCAATGTTTTGTTTTTATATTTGTATCTCTAGTACTTAGCACACATTAGAAGCTTATCAAATGCATTTCCCCCCATTCATTCACTTATTCATTGGTGGGCCCCCATGAGAGGGAAGGAATTAGGTATTAGGAGACATTGGGGTCGCCCTGTTGCCAAGACCCAGTAAACCAGCTGTGCCCTGAGTTTGGCATAACAACCACGCTTTGTACTCGCTCTCTATATGATCTCAGACACAGCAAAATCCCAGAATTGTTTCTGGTCATGAAGCCCTGCTGTGAAACAATTTTGTCGCACTGTTGCTGTTATCTCTCATTGTTAGGGTTGTAGCTCACCAATATGTATCAACATCTCTCCTCATTCACAAGTGGATCCCCCCACAAAGGACAGTGCTCCAACACAACGCAAGCTCTTTCCCTCACTTGTAAATTAAACTTTTATTGGATTCCTAACTCTCCTGTCTCTAACCAGTTTTGTTTAGCTCCAGACATCCAGAGTTTAGAGGCTGGTTCCCTCCAGTTGATTGACCCCTTTTCTGAATGTTTTTAGATGTATGAAATAAAACACACAGGATTATAGAGGAAACCATTTATACTGAAATACAATATTTGATGTATTTTTAAAACTGGTTCACAGATTCCATGTTAAGAACTTCTGATCCCTGTCAAACATGTTGAAGGGTAAAAAATTTTTGAACATGGAGAAAAAAACTTAAAATGCCTTGCACAAAACCATTTTTGTCTCTTTCAGATTTGTAAAATAGTTTCCTTAACTTAATGCACCCTTTTAAATAGGAACTGTACATGGTTAGTGACAACAAATTTTCTATTGATTAGAATTGGGGGCGTGGCTTGGAAAAGTGACAAGTAGCAGAGTAAGCTAAGTTACAGATGATCTGAAAACTAATAGTTTCAGTCTCATCTACTCCGACTAGAGCAGCTATTAAGAAAGAACTAATTATCTCACACTATTCCTGGACAGAGGTCTTCATAGGTAGTAAAACTGCCCTGAAGTCACGCAACCAAATGGATCAAATGGAACAGAAAAAGAAACAAAGCATAAAAAAGCAAGGGTTCTAGATTCAAATTAAATAATCCTTGAGTCAATCATTAAATCAATTAAACTTTATTAAACTCTACTATGTGCCAGGCACTTCGCTAAGTAATTGGGATTACAAAAAGAGGTTAAAGGCAAACTTTGCCCTCCAGGAGTTTACAATCTAATTGAAGAAATGTCATGCAAATAACTATAAAACAAATTATATACAGGATAAATAGGAAATAAACATCAGAAAAAAAGGCACTGGAATTGGGGAAGATTTCCTGTAGATGGTATTGTTATTGTGACTTAAAACCAGGAAATTCAGTAGGCAAAGATTAGGAGGAAGAGTATTCCATGCTCCTTGGAAGAAGGCCAGAGTATGCTTTGAGCCAAGACATGGAATGTCTTGATCATGGGACGACCAGGAATTCAGGGTCAGTGGATTGAAAGGTATGTGTTAGAGAAATAGATTGGAAAGATAGGAATGGACTAAGTTATGAAGGGCTTTGAATGCCAGAGCATTTTGTATTTGCTTTTGTAGGCAATATGAAGTTGTGTGTGTGTGACATGATCACACTTGCAAAGTCAAGATTTCAGAAAGAATGTACCATCTCTATAATGATTCCCAGATCTACTTGTTATGCCAATTACCTTTTATTGTCCTGACTCAGTTTCTCTAATTGTTTTGTTCCGATTTATAATTATCAGCTCAAAGCTCAGTCCTGCAAAACTTCCCCTCCTTTATCAGAATATTTGATAAGGATAAAAGATCTTATGTTTTAGAATATCAGACTGCCTCTCTCCATCCCAACCTAACGGAACATCAAATACTGTCTTATCAAGATGCCTCCCCCCATCTCTGGAGGCTCACCCCACCCTGTCAGAGTCCCTTTCCCACTCTCAGCATCCTGACTCGGTCTACCCCTAGTCTGAGCCACATGTATATATGTCATTGAGAACTCACATTGTTTGCTGGATTCTTGGAGACATTAGTCTCATTCAGCCCTGGGACCAAATCATGGATCCATTTGGTCCCAGTAAATCTCTCCCATTTAATTATTACTCTCTAAACTCTATCTTGCCTCAGTTTCTCCAGCATTACATATTTAGCCCCAACCTCTCTGCTGATCTCATCTCACATTTCAGAATATCTGCTGGACATTTAAACTGGGTATCCTGTACCATCTTAACTCCATAGGTCTAAAAGTCATTATCATCCCCCCCTTCCAAACTCGCCCCTTTTCCTAAGTCTTCTATTGTCGGCGAAGGTATCGCCATAAAATCCTGTTTGGCTTTCAAAGTTCTTCATGAGTTAGCCCCATTCTAACTTTCCAGTCTTCTACCACCTTCTACCTTCAGCAATCCATTAACATAGTCCTTCTTGCTACCATTCCTCATCTCCCACCTCTTGTGTTTTTTACTGGCTATATTCCTCATGTCTCTCCTTTATCATCAATTTCTTGTCTCTTTGGCTTTCTTCAAGCCCCAGAAAAAATCCCATTTTCAATAGGAAGCCTTTCTTGATGTTTTTAATGCAACTTTCTTCATTATTTACAATTTATCCTGTATATCTCTTGTATATACAGAGTTTGGCATGCTGTCTTTCCCATTAGACTGTGAGGTCCTTGAGAACAGGAACTGGTTGTTATTTCTTACCTCTTAATATTCCCAGTACTTATTACAGTAGCTGGGCATAAAGGTACTTAATGTTCGTTGAACTCCCATTTTTTAAATTAAGTAATTTCTCCTTTAAAAAGTGCCAGCATAATGACTTCACATGCATAATCAATATCATATTACTCATCTGCTCAAGGGGTTGGATGGGAGTGGAAGGAAAGTAATTTGGAACTCAAAATTTTAAAAAATGAATGTTAATATTTTTTACATATAATTGGGAAATATTTTAATGCAATAAAAATACATTAAGAAAAAAATAAGTACCAGCATAGAGGCATCATTGCATCAATGCAAACACACATTGTTGGGGGAGTTGGGCTTGACAAGATCTTTTTCTTTCTAAGACTTCGGGGGCAGTGAGAAGGGGGGAAAGAACACCTATATTGTTTGCATATAAATAAGATGCATATTTCACAAGCTTACAATTCCCACTTGAGACCCCCAAAGTCCTTTAAACCAAAAACTGCAAAGGCAGAACACAGACAACTTTATTCATTGTCTGATCTTTTGGCAACTGGGGTAAAAGGCCATAAGAAATATTAAGTAGGTGCTCTTGGGAGCAAAGTCCTGAACACAAATGGCATTAAACACAAGAGACAAGGTCACTTGAATCACAAACTCTGAGTGCACTGGTCATAAGTCACTTCATGCCTATGTCCAATGTGGCAGCTACCACAGTAAAGCTGTGAGCTTGCTGTGTTAATTATCACAAATGTCAGCAAACTGGGAAAGGTATAGGGTGGGAGGTGTAGAGGTTTGGGGATGTGAACAGAAAAATACTTTCCTATATACTTGATTTCCTAGGTCTCTGCTGGGCCATCTCTCCATTGGACCTGAAATTCATTTAGCTGTCCTGGTTTTTAGAAGTTGAAGTAAACAAAATCTGAACCTCCAATTTGAGATGTCAATCTCCATCCTTTATTAGGACAATCACTAAATAAGTATTATATAAGTCAAACTTAATACATGAAGGCAAAACACACATGTCCAAAGACCTGAAGTAATTGACAGGAATATCATAAAAGGAAGTAACAGATTGGCCTGAGTGTCTGAATAGCACCAGCTCTGCACTAACAAGACTTTGGGGAGAATTACTTAATCTACTTGAATCTCAGTTTCACCCTCTACAAAATGAAGAGATTTGGATAAATGAGCTCTGTTCAGGTCTAATATTCTAGGAATTTATAAAACATAAACCAAAAAATTGTATTTTATTTAAATGGTTTGTAATGATCATCATATAGACGTGATTTGGTGGGGGGCAGGGGGAGAAGAGAGAGAAAAACCCTAGACTACTGATTTCATTGATGTAGAGAACTCCTGGTAAGGAATTTTTTTTTCTCCTAAACTCCCCCTACTGATGCAGAGAAGCAAATCACCTATAGCTATGGTTGCTCTATTCCCAATTCAAAAGTTCAAAGTAGCAACTGAGCTACAGAAAAGCTAATATTTTAGGATCAGCATCCAACTTTTGCACTGATGGTTTCCTGTGGCTGTAGGTGTCATGTACACCACCTTCTGGCTGGTTTGTAGAAAAACAATTACATCGGTTGGGGGAAACAGACAAAAGCTTATTACATTCTGAGTAGTAACTACTAGTTAAGAATTTGGGTGTTCTGGTCTAATTGGTTCTGTCAAAGCACAGCTCCCTGTTCTGTCAGCAATATAAATGACAAAGCAAAATTAAATTAAAATGGTGGGGAAGTTTTCTTTATGAGGGGAGGAAGGAAAGGAAGGAGAGAGGGAAGGGAGGGAGGGAAGGAGGGAAGGAAAGGAAGGGAAGGTGGGAGGGAGGGACAGAGAGAGGGAAGAAGGAAGAGAGGGAGGAAGGGAGGGAAGAAATGAAAAGGAAGGGAAAGGAGGGATAGAAGCATCTATTAAGTACCTATATCTCAAGCACTTTGTTAAGCTTTTCACCATTATCTCCTTTGATCTTCCCAATCCTGTTAGGTGGGTGCAATAGCACCCATTCTATAGTTGAAGAAGCTGAGACTGACAAAGATTTAGTAATGGAATATTTTTAAAGGAGAGAATGCAAAAAGATATAGCAAAACAATAAAAAAAAAAAACATAAGCACAAAGTCAAGAGAACAAAATTCTAATTATAACACCTAAGATCTCCACAAAAGCAACTGACTTAAATTTTTAAAATTGTGCCTCCTTGTAGCAAAAAAAAAAAAAAAAAAAAAAATTAACTTCCTCTACTCACCAGAACATCTAGCATATACCACTAAATTCAGTGAAACTTTGTAAAGGGCCTTAAAACTTCTCAAAAGCATTGTTTTAATTAAGAGTCCCATTTCAGTCTTCCCAGAATATTCATTAACTTGGGGCTTGATTCCAACATGATCAATTCTTAGCCTTATTCTCTAATACTCACTCTCATTCAGCCCCTTCTTCAGCTGTGCAAAGTCTCAACTTCCCTCTTCTTAGCTGGATTTGGAGTCAGGCCCTCAATCCATATTCCCAAGGTAGCAGCTTTCAGCTGTATCACTGAATATTCTGCACACCTCTTCCTCCAGCATATATTCCTCTATTCCCAACGCATCCACCTTATGGCTATTAAGCACTCCTCAAGTAATAACCAGAATCATCCACCCCCCACCCCCACCCCCCTTTTTTTTGGATGGAACAGAATTCAACAGAAAGAGCAGGCATGGATTGGGGCAGATCACAAATCTCTTTTACATTATTTTTCTGTCCAGAGGCAACATGTTCCCCACTCAATTTCACAGTTAATTTATAAGGATGTCACCTCACTCACCTAATATATCCTATCATTTGCCAAATCTTGTCATTTCTACTTTCTCAGTTCACTTTATTCACATAACTATCACCCTAATTCAGGACCTTGATAGCAAAAGCTGCTTAATTGCTCTCTCTCTTCTAAGTTTCTCCTCACTTCAACTGCCAAAATGACTTTCATAAAGTTCATGTTTGACCATACTCACTTCCTTACTCAATAAACTTCAGTTGGTTATCTACTGGCCTTAACATTATATATTATTTAAATTTTTTTATTGCAATTTTAATGTAAATTTTATAATGTAACTTTCTCATAAGAAAAAGTCTGATTAGTGTCTGTGATATATAACAAATTCTTATTATATACAACAGTACACGTACATAATTTACAAATAAACACATTTATGTGATATACATGCTCAAAATTCAACCAAAAAGTTGGAAATCTACCAGACTAAGATAGTGCTCTTTTTCATCATACAAACTCAGTTGCTTTTGTGGGTGCCTGAGTAAGGTTAGACTAATTTCATAAGGTTAGCTTAATTTCAAAAAGTTAAGGCCTGGAAAAGAATGTTAGGAGCTTATATAATTTTGAAAGGTGAAGGAGCTGGGGAATGTTGAGCTGTAATGTGTGAAGGAAGATGAGTGAGGTTATCCTGGGGCATGTGTATACATATATCTTTTGGGTTCTAGCCACAGCCTTCAACCCAAACTTTGAAGACCAATGGATTAAAGGACATCCAACATGAGGGTAATGACTAAGAAGATTTCTGAAATTGCTGTTGGCCTGGAGCCAAAGTGTCTTCAGAAAGCTGATTAAAATGTTATGGGTATTGTTTTGAAGGAATTTCAGAAACATTCAACAATATTCTTCTGGAAAGCTGTTTCAGTTTTCAACAATTCTACCGTCAAAATTTCCCTAGATTTATTCTATACTCATAATGTTGATGAATAATTACACCTATGTGTACTATAATAAAAGACAAAATCTCTACAATCATTTTATTGGTTATGTAAGAGTCCCCACTAATATTTACATAGTGCAAAAAAGCTGTTATTACTCCAAAATGATTAACAGAACAGTTCTTAATATCGCAAAGAACCAAAAAAAAAAATTAAAAACAAAACCTTCATGTTCTAATCATACTAAATTTGCTAAATTAATACTAGAGTATAAGTTTAAAGATATTAAATTATAGATAAATGTAGCATTTAATTATGAACTATTTAAAATAAAGGAAAACACTATTACACATAACATATGAACACTTTAGAGGTTAGATGTGCCAACAGCAAGTTTTCAGTACTTGGGATTCAAATTTCAAGTTAAACAGACATTTTGGTAGTATTTGTGGTGTGTGGCTGGGTTGATAACTTTATGGTTTTTCATTATGGCTTCACACTCTGCTTATTGAGGGAAAGGAAAGAGAAGGATTTGTTTATAAATAAATCTCAAGTTCACTGCTATTTAAAGAAAAATTATTAAAACCCAGTACATATTTAAAAGATTATGTTAATATTATGATGAGTTGGCACAACTTATAGTAAATACTTAAAATGACAGTTTTTAAAGCAAACAGCAGCTTTTCAAACAGTAATACTCTGTATACATAAATTTAAAGTAATATTGTATTAAATTTAAAGTTAAAGAAATTAATACAACCACGTGTAGCTCATCACCCATTTGCACGTAACAATTTCTACTCCTCCCCATCCCACCCCAACTTATGTTAAGAAAATCACTCAAGTGCATTATTCTGACATGAACAGTTTCTGAATATTTAATTAATGAACTACATTAATTACCTTTTGACTAAATTTCTTTCCCAAATATTGGAGGCATGTAAAATACCTTTTCTGTAAAAAATGACCTTCAATCAGCTATTTTAAAACTGTCCTTCCAACTATATCCTCATATTATTTTCCCCATAATTAGCCAAAAGAAATATATTACAGGATTTACAAATGGTTTAAACTAAAATTTAAAACTAATACAAACATTTGTTTTATGAGTAGTTATCTTCACAGCAAACAAAGCTACGGTAGCAAGAAAATCTGTTTGGGGAGTGTAACAATTCACATAGTAAATTATATATCTATATATTGAAATAGAAATATAAAATTTCAAATAATTAATTCCAATAAAATAACCTAGCCAAAAATTAGAAAAAGCTATGCCTTTGAGTGTTGATAGAATCAACTTTCATTATCATTAATTCTCTTTCTTGTTCTCCAAATGTTCCCTCAAAAACTCCTAATTTTTGGATACTAGAAGACTTTCTCCACATACTGTAGTTATTACAATTATAACATTATTATAATTTATCAAAAGGAAACAAGTCCTAAGCACATTATTAATACTTAAGCATATTCTCTCAGCATGGTAGCACATCCTTTGCCAAATTTTGGTTTAGCCTCTAGAGGTGACCTGTCTCCTATTATAAAAAGGCCATGGTCCCTTGGGTGTGTTGGCAGAATGGATACTACAATTGTGAGAGGAACTATTGCACACATTATAGAATACTTCTGAAATCTATAGCAAAATTACAAGTAATTGGTGGTTTGAGGATTACCCGAACTTTTCCTGTATACAAAGTCAAAAAACCTTAAAATGACAATTCAAGTTCAGAAAAGATATATAAAATATAAGAAACCATTGTAATGTCATTATTTCAAGATCAAGAGTTTCTGAATCACTGACACTGACTGATCAAAGGAAATATACATCATGAAAAGTACTAAAATCTTTAAATTCACTTTTTGAGGGGAAGAGAGATTGTCAGTAGTTCAAACCTCTATCATTTCCTATGCTGGCTAACATTTCTATATGTAGAAAGTAAGATCTGCCTTGTAACTATCCATGATTACAATTTAAGAGGCGTCATTCCTTACATATTGCATTCTTAAAATGCCCATTACTTAGTGCCTAGGAAGTTTATATTGAGGAACAAAAGAAAAATAATGCTCCCCCTTCATATAGCTTCCCCTATGTTAAACGATTAACACTATTTTCTAGACATCTATGTCTCTCAATTGTGAGTATTTTATATAATCCAAATTTTTGTAGGTCTCCAACACTCATTAGCATCTCAAAGAAGGCTAACATTAATCATTAACCCTAGAATGTTCCAAGAACTAAAATGCCAACACTGTTAAAATACCAAAACTAATACAGTAGTTCCAATGAGTTAAATAAATATTCTGCCCAATTCTCCTCTTCTGGCTTTGTGAGGCACAACCTGTCAGGTAGTAGTAGAATGGCAAGGAGAGAACTCTCTTTCCATCCCTATATTTCATGTTTGAACCAGTCTTATTGCCTAGGTAAGTGAGAGCTGGTGAGCAGAAAGTTGATTTGGTTTTGTGTTTTGAGGTGGAGATGTGATGGTCTGATTCTCCTACCCTCACAAACCTGAATGTTTCATGAGAGTCTTTTAGGTGTCTGACTGGAGGTGGAGAATTGAGCTCATTAAGTTTAACTCCTCAAAGCAGGTAGTTTCTGTGCACACTTTGCTAAAGAAGGGCAGTGACATGAATTTTTTTTTTTTTTAAGTGATCAAGGAGTAAATAAATATACAGTACATACAACTGCTTACTCTGAATCATTATCTGGAAAATTTCACTACAACTATGACAACTTCCTCTCTTCTATATTTGCTCTTCAAAGCAAAGTCATCAGGATATCTATTGCAGTTCTGTAAATGCTTTGTCTCTCCTCTACATTAGTAGCTATGGTCTTCCTTCTTTATTTTACAGGAGATATATCACTAGGCTAGTGCAACTGACATGCAAATATTTCATTCTATACAAGATCTTATGTTCCAAACCAGAGCTTTAACTCGTCAAGAGGGTCAAGATCCAGAAACATGCAAGATATCAATCTCTCAAAATCCAAGCCTCACCTTTGATTACTCTATATCAAGTGCTTCAATTATAAAAGTTACACTTAACTATTAAATATATTTACCTGTCAAAACATGCCAAATTCTGTATAATATAGATAATGTACAACAGCATTCCTGAGGTAAGTGAGTAAAAAAACATATCAGAATGAGGGTGATCATGGTTTATGTTTCCATAATTGTAGGAAATTAGTATTAGCTGTGACAAGCACAGACTATCATTGGTCACCATGGTTTAAGTTTCCTCCTCTACTACATTAGTTTTAGAGGTATTACTTAACCTCATTGCAATTTACATCTTTCTAAATAGAATACCAGTCTTTGAAAGATGCTTCCAAAGGCCAAGTAACAGTTTATCAAATTTAGCACGAAACACTTCTGGTACTAGTCATCCTCTTCCTTTCAATTAGGTGGGCTGTTTTGTTTCCGATGCATTACCCCACCATTTTTATAGCAGCCAGAAAAGTTCCTCCTCCTCCTCCTCCCTAGTGTTTTCATTAGAAAAACATGGGCAGAGAAATTAAAATTACAGTGGGATACTCAGGATGAAAATGCCAGTAAACTGTTGTTGATCTTAAAACTTGCGTCTTCTACTTTCAAAATATTAATCTAAGTAGGCATTTTAAAATTATTTCTCTTAAAACTGGTCTTTTAACATTAATTTCTATCACAGAAAAAGCTAGAACTTATCTGTCAAAATTTTCATAGATAGCTCATAGAAATACATTTTGATGTTAATTAAAAGCTAAGCTACAGATCATAAAGAAATAATTAACAAAGACAACTACAAAAATATTTCTGTTGGGAATTAAATACACTTATTAAACATTTAACAGTGCAAAATGTTGAGATGAAGCATAAAAGGTAATGGCTGCAACCCTTACAGTTAATTTTATATATAATATATATATAAATATATATATACACACACACACATATATACATATATATGTGTGTATATATGCACACACACACATATATATTTTTTAATTTCCTGAGTTATGAATTTTTATGTTGTAGTAGAATCAGAATGCTCTTTATTAAGAGAATTGCAGCTGTTAGTTTTCTCTTGGACATTGCTTGCTTGTTTATCAGTTGTCCATTCTTCAGTGTCAGTTACTGGATCTGTTTGCTCTGGAACCTCTATTTCCTCTTCTCCACTTTGTTCGGTATTGTCTTCCTCTGCTCCATTTAGGGTTTTCCCAAGCTGAAGGGTTTCCATAGTTCTCTGGGTTTCTGAGACCCATGATTCAATTCTACTGTTGAGTTGCACTTCTACAGATATGGGTTCATGGGGGTAATCTTCATCGTCATCCTCATCTTCATCCTCTTCTTCCTCAAGCATCCCTGGTACAAGAGTACTTGTGGTACTAGTGATAGAAGAATTTAAAATATCTCGGCAGCTCCCATCCAAAGACCCTGTTTCTGTACTCTGCTGTGATGCCCATTCTAAATCATCTGGTTTCACCTCCTCTTTGTCACTCACTGTACATTTCCCAGAGTTTGTAGCTGAGGCAGTGCCACCAGTAGTCACTGAGGGCAGTTGTTTATTAACAAGAACCTTGTCGTTTGGAATTTTATTGGATGTTTCAGGTGCAATGGTCTTATATGAAGCATCTTTCTCATTTTCGGATGTTTCCAGTCCATCTGAGGTTTCTACCATGTTTCTCCAATTTGTTTCTGTAAGTAGCAAAACAGATATTTTCATCAGATTATTTTAAAACTTGACAACTCTTTAGAATCCTTAAAAAAAAAAAAAAAAAAAAAAAAAAAGGAACTGAACAAATTAAGGATTGTATTGGATCACAATGCAAAAAATTAAGAATTTTTTCGTTGTAAGATTTCAGCAGTATTCAGTCCAACCTTTACTCAGAAAGAATCCCCATTATAAGATATCCAGTTTTAAGACCTCTAAGAAAGAACCCACCACCAAGGCAGGTTTTTCCATTTTGGAGCAGTTCTAATTGGTAGCCACTTTTTTTCCTAACACAGAACTTAAATTGATCTCTGCAATTCTGCCCACTATTCATAATTCTTTCTTCTGTGGTCAAAAAGAATAAGTCTGACTCCTCTTGTATCACAGGCTTTTTCACATATCTGAATACAGGTATCAGTTGGACTTTTTTTTTTTTTTTTTCAGCCTAAATATCCTACATCCCTTCGACTAATCCCTAGATAGAAACTAAGGCCTTTCCTTATCCTGGTTCTTCTTCATAATACACTACTTGGTTTTGTGACACTGATTTCTGAACCCAATTCCCTGCTAAATTTTATATTTTTTAGATTTAGCTCAATCTTCAAACATGTTGAAATTTATCTAGTTCCTGACTGTCTTCTGGCATGACAGCTATCCTTCTCAGCTTTGTTTTAGCTAAAATTTCACTGCGCTTGCCATTTATGCTTGTACTCAATCAACTGATATAAATGTTACAACACCCAAAAAAAGTTAAGGCCCCAGAGGCACTCTGCTGGAGAGGTCCTGCCAAGTTGACCTTGAACCTTTAATGACCATCCTAGGAGCCTGGTGATTTCAACAGTTCTGAATCCATCCAACTGTATTGTTATCCAGCCAACATCTCTCTATTTTTCCATAGGAAAAACATGAAAAATTTTACTATATACTTTGCTAGAATCTAAGTAAAAATGTGTTACAAATAGAGATAGTGATTTAAAAAAAAAGAAATTAATAAAGAAAAAAGAATCAATGAAAATCTTTAAATACATCACAAAGGAAGAAAGAGATACACAGAAAGTAGTATTTGTACTTTTAAAAATGTTAAAACTGATGCAACACTTCAAAAAAAATCTAAACATTGTAGATTCACAGCTTCATAAATAATCCTCATGCTTCTGACCTTCTTTGTATATGGAAATATTTATGCCTATTGATTATACAAATTATCAACCTGATTTTAGATTTAGTTCAATCTTTAAACCTGATGAAATTTGTCTAGTTCCTGACTTGAATACAAGTTCATAATTTATTTATTTTTTTTAAATCTAGGTAAAAAATACCAGTTTAGAAATCCTATCAAAAGAAAGAAATAAGATTGATCTGTCCTTGATGAAGTCAGGCTGGCTCCTTTCAATGTCTTGAGGATCCATAATTTTACCAGTTCTGATTTACTCCTGTTATTGATGTAAATCTCAAATACTCTGTGCCTTATAAAGATTTATGAGTTGGTAGGGTCAAAATTTTTTTTTTTAAAGTATTATCTAGTGGCCCATCCTCTAAATGATGTGTTTCTGCACTTCATCCTCTAAGCAAATTAATATAGTGCTGAGTCTGCTGATGATCAGATACTCAAGACCAACTTTGGGCCTGCTAGAGAAGGTGCTCCATGAAGAGAGCCTTCAAGTCCCCAGATCCCCTGCACACTTGACGAGACTTTGTGGCAGGATTTTGGTGGAGAGATCATAATCACAGGAGAAAAATAAATTTCATATTTAATTAGAAGTTAATCCTATGCCATAAAACAAATATATGCTTAGAAAAACATAATCACAGAATGTTAGAATGAGAAGGTCAATCTCATCATCTAGATAAAAAAAAAAACTGAAAGCCAGCTAGTTAAGTGTCTTATTTAAGGTCACATACCGCATCAATTGCTGAACCAAGACTAGAATCTAACTATGCCTCTTGATTCAAAATAAAACGTTCTTTTTCTTAGCTAAATAAATAAACAAATGAATGTTTTTGTTAGGCTTATCTGCAGTAAGGCTCAGCAGGTAACTATAGAGTACAGAATATAAGTGAAAGCAAGAAAAAGAATAGCAGAATGTCATTGTTAGAAGGGACCTCAAAGAGACATCTAATCCAACTCATACCTGATCAAAAATCCTGCAACATAGCTGAAAAAAGGTCAACTAACTTTTGCTTAAAGCCCTCTAGTAAAAGATAATCATAGGGGCAACTAGGTGGCAGAGTGGATAGGGTGCTGCTTAGAGTCAGGAAGACCTGAGTTCAAATCCAGTCTCAACTATTTACTACTTAGGCTACAACTATTTACTACTTATGCTACCTTGGGCAAGTCACTTAACCAGACTGCCTTAAAAAAATAAAGAGGGAACCCACTCTTTTCTTAAGTAACTCATTCTAACTTAAAAAGTCTAGTAGATAATGAAGTTTTTCCTTATATCAAGCCTAAACTTTTCTCTTTACAACTTTCATCTATTACTTCCAGTTTTGTCCAGTGAGGCCAAAAAGAAAAGTCTAATTTCTTCTATGTCATAATCCTATAAATACTAGAAGACAAGTTTCATGTTTCCTGTAAAATCTTTTCTTCTTCAGGATAATTATATTCAAATTATTTTTTTTACTCACGAGGAATCAGTACAATAGACAAAACAATAGGAATCAGGAGACTGGGCTCTGATGTTATCTCTGTGATCTTTGGAGAATTATTAATCCTCACTGGACAAGTAAGGAAGCTTGAAGGATTAGTATTTCTGCTTCCTCATCTGTGAAATGGGACTAAGAATCCCTGCCTTAGTAACCTCACAGAGGTTTTGAGATGATCAAATAAGAAAATATATGTAAAAATTACTTAGAAAACATAAAGCTCTAAATAATTATATAGAAATATTTGCCAAGATAGTGGCAATTTGTCTAATGCAGAAAAAAAAAAAAAAACCCACTGAATTATAGGTGAATAAATGTCAAGAGAGACTTAATGAAATAAAACAAGACAAAATAGTGGCATTCATTTAAATAGCCCTTTATGGTATTTTATATACATTACTCATTTGATCCTTACAATAGCCTTTACATGAGATACGTGGATAGAGCCAGAATTTGAACACAGGTCTTTAACTGAAAAGCCCAATCCTCTTCCTACCATAATACCACAACTGCCAAATAACATCATTTAAAAAGGAAATATATTACTTAGGAAATAAATCCTTATGATTATATACCTTTTACAGCTATTAAGAAATTATTCTTAATCAACTACAAAACATAAAATTGATAAATTTGATTACATCAAATTGAAAGAAGGGAGTAATAGAATATTATTAAGTAAATCTTAAAGGAGGGAGGAAGGGATGGAATCAAAGGCACAGACCAAAGGTTCTGCAAGAAGAAAGAATGAGGGAAAAACAAAGCAAACCTTTACCTTTTGTAAGATTATTTATTTATTATGGATTTTTTTTGTCTCATGTTTTCATAGGTTCATGATATCTAGTTGTATCTATCCTTCTTTCATTTTTTTTTTTTAATTTTTTTTTGCTGAGGCAATTGGGGTTAAGTGACTTGCCCAGAGTCACACAGCTAGGAAGTGTTTTAGACCAAATCTGAACTCAGTTCCTCCTGACTTCAGGACTGGTGCTCTATACACTGCGCCACCTAGCTCCTTATAAATAGTTTTAAAACGAGTTCATCAGAGGATTGCATAGATAACACATTGATTTCTTCAGATGCCTGAAACTTCTTCATCCTGCCACTTTTTCAAAGTATTTTCAAAATGTCTTTGCTTCTGTATCTTAAGATTTTCTTCAGCTAACTTGAGGCACATTTTTTTTCTTAAATTCTCCATGGAATTTATCTTTTTCTGAGTTCTTTTGAAATATTCCCTTCTAATATCTACCTTAAATTTATGAGAATACTCAG
This sequence comes from Sminthopsis crassicaudata, assembly GCF_048593235.1. Classification (NCBI taxonomy): domain Eukaryota; kingdom Metazoa; phylum Chordata; class Mammalia; order Dasyuromorphia; family Dasyuridae; genus Sminthopsis; species Sminthopsis crassicaudata. The sequence goes on from NC_133618.1 coordinate 520,562,294, forward strand.
TATTTGTCAAGACTAAGACTAAGGAAATTACCCATGCATATGTACTGTCAAAAAAAAGTTATAATTATAAAATTAATTTTAAAAAAGTAAAAAAAAAAAAAAAAAAACTAAGACTAAGGGCCAGTAGCATTACAGGTAATGTCCTTCAATCAGTTTAAAGCCCTCATTAGGTGAGCAAATCTCTTGCTAAATTAAATATCTTTTTCACATTTGAGAAATGTACATGTTGCCTGCCAGGAGCTCATCATTTTGGTATTAAAAGCCAAGGAACAGAAAACCAAATCCTATTTGACACTATCCCTTCAGCTATTCACTTTTCATATCTGTCTCTTCCTTGAAAGGTTTTGGTGTTCAAAAAATCTGACATATAAAAATGAAAATATAAATTAGGAGGAAAAAACCCTCTTGTTATTTTATTATCTAAGTCAAAAGATATCAAGAGGAACCTAGGAAAACAGAAAGAGCTGGTAAATTGAATGGCTTGACCATTTATTCAATGGATTAGGGAATGCCTGTCATTTCTGACCTGAAAATGAACCCTAATTGGCTCCCAAATTGAAAACAAAAACTTGGCAAACAATCTAAAAGGAGCAGAATAAAAAAAGAGACAAGGTATCTACTTCTAGCTGCCATAAGAGGTATGATACATTGTTGAAGTAAAAATAGATGGTCACTAGAAAGATAAGACCAAGCTGGTGGCTTAGAAAAATAAAATCATATTGCGCCAGAATATGTTTATAGTATTTAGTAATTTTAAATTGTATATGCTATTTCTATATATTATGATTTCACTAAATACTAGTAATTGTATAATAGATCATTAATAATTAGTTAGTGATCATAATTCAGAAAAAGTGGAAAAAAATCTAATGTGTCCAGAGTAAAGATCTTTCCTCATTCAAACGAAGTTCAGGAAATCAGAGCAAGATTCTAGAAAACCTAGGGTTTCAATGCAATGGGAATAGTTTGGTGAGTCATGCATATAGATGAGAAAACTAGGAAAACAGGTTCTGGGATCTGAGGATCCCAATGGATTTGTAAGCAATGGCAATTCTTATTTACCTCAGACTAGTATCCAGAATTATTCAGAAATCTGTAGTTAAGATATATAATAATAGGGTTGGGATAGATGGACCTTAGTGGTCACTTGGTCCAACATTTTTATTTTGAAGATGTAAAAACTGAAGCCTATTCTTGTATATAACTCTCTATTTCATGATATTATATTATTGTGTTTTATTGTCTGTCTTTAGTTTCTTAGGGAGAAATCTCAATGTTACTATGTCCTCTCCAAATTAATATACTCAATTAGCTCTCAATCTTTTTGTTTTTCCTGAGTTATTCTCTATCATACTCTCACATAAAAGGTGCAAATATTCTCTTAAGTCCTCTATACTACCTGCTATATCAGAAGAAAACCTTGAATACTCTTTTCCTGAGAAAAAGAGGTTATCCACCAGAAGTTTCTACTTCTCTTGCACTCCATACTCCTCTACTTCTTGCCCTATTCCCTTCTTTCTTTCAGTCTTTGTGAAAATTGGTTGCTTTTTTACTAAGACCAACCACTCTGCCAAGTGCCCCGATCCCTTCTCCTCAAACTTTAGGATTTAATCTCAATCACCCTCTTTCATTTTAATTTCTCTTGTGCAGTGGCTCCTTTGCTACCTACAAACATGATCAGGTCTCCCTATCCTTAAAAGTTTTCCTTGTCCTTGCTATTCCCTCAAACTATCCTCCTATGTCTCTTCTCCCTTTCTTTGTCAAGCTTCTAGAATTATCTATAAATAGCATGCTATAGTGGAGACTACTGAGCTTGGAATTAGGAAAACCTATCTTTGACACTACCTATGTGACTTTGGGCAAGTCACAATTTTTGAGAGTCTTAGTTTCTTCTAATAGTATATGTGGTAACTACTTCAACGTGTTGTCAGATTTATGTAACTCGATTTATAAACTTTCAATGCTATATAAATGTGACAATAATTGTCACACTTTTTGCTTCTGTTCTATCTGCCACTAACATTTCACTCCCTTACATTACATTTCCACTCCCATCCCTACTCTCAAACGTTCTCTTTAATAATATTACCAATGACTTCTTCCCTGCTAAATTCAATGATCTTTTCTCCATTCACATTCCACTTGACTTCTTTGAAACTTGCAATATCCACAACCTTCCTCCTAAATATTCTCTTCTTCTTTAGGTTCCATAACACCAATCTTTTGTCTGATTACTTTATCTCTGTCCTTTGTTGGATCATTATCTAATTTCCTACTTTCTGTCTTGGTGATTTCATCAGCTTTCATGTTATTCAAGTATCATCTAGATTTATGTGTTCTCACACATAACACACACACACACACACACACACACACACACACACACACACACACATACACACACACACACACACGAGAGACAGCTCTTAATTGGTAGAAAATTTCTTCTGACATCAGAATTGCAATTTTTATGGAATCTGTATATACTGTTCCAATAATGTCCTCTGCAGCCAAGAAGAGCAAGTTTAAGCCTACTTCCACAATACAGTTCTTCAAAAATTAGGGAAAAATTATTGTATGTCCTAAGCTGCTATTGACAACTTTTTCTTTTATTCTTTTTTTTTTTTTAATTATAGCTTTTTATTTACGAGATATATGCATGGGTAATTTTACAGCATTGACAACTGCCAAGCCTTTTGTTCCAATTTTTCCCCTCCTTTTCCCCACCCCCTTCCCCAAATGGCAGGTTGACCAATACATGTTACATATGTTAAAGTATAAATTAAATACAATATATGTATACATGTATTGACAACTTTTTCAAAGAATTAATTTCGTCTTGGCTATAATTTTCATTCCAGAGTACAGTTTTTGTACTGTCATTAAAAAGTGATTCTTGGTTCTTTGACTAGCTTCCAGCCTTTGAATTTCGAGTTGTAACTCCTGTAAGATGTCTATTCACTTTTTCTTGGGACACATTTGTTCTGTAATTTCAGCAGTATTTTTTTGTCTCCAAACTTTCTATGGATAATTTTATTTATTCATTTATTTATTTTAGCAATTTTCAATTTTACCCCTAAAGAATGTTTATGTTTTATTGTATTTTTTTCCTCATGAGTTAAAGCAATTTTCTGAACACTAAAGATCAAAGAATTTAGAACTATTTGGTTTTAGATGATCTGAAATCACATCCAATTCCATACTTTTACTAGGGAAGGTTTTGTTCATCCAATTTGCATTTTGCTAAATGTATTTAAGAATAATAAAATTTCCAAAATTGTTCCAAAATTTAAATTTTCCACTATTTGTGGCTGGCTTTCTCATACATTTTTCTAAGTAAAAGGAGTTTTCTTAGAGCTAAAATTTTACTACATGTTTTAATCTTTTCAAAGAACACTTTAAATACAAAGTAAAGAAATAGAGAAGATTTGAATCAATTAGCAAAGGTTTTCTAAATGTTGCAATTTTTAAAAATAGGTGAATTAGGGAAGAAGAGGGATGACAGCATTCCAAGTCTGAAAAATGAGATGTAAAAATGGAGGGAATGTTTCTCACTTTACAAAATATGAGTCACCAAAAAATATTTTTAAAAGTACTTTTTAAAATACTTTTATTTAATTTATTTTTAAAATACTTTTAAAAACATTTCATTCATTGGCAAAGTCAGTTTTTTGATGTTCTTTAAAGCTCTTTTTTGTAGAAGAAAAATGATAATCACAGCATCATTAATCAGTTAAGATCTTAAATATTTACTTTAAACACGAATTATTCGCCTTTTTGATTTGTAGTTATAGAACTAAAGTTTCAATTTAAATTAAACAATAGGGAAGAAGCATAGAAGACAAATAAATAAAAATTAAATAATATAAATTAAATAAAATTCAAAAAATAAATAAAAGTAAATCAGACAAAAAAGTCTAGGAAGATCAGGAAAAAAGCATCACTAACTAGAGGAATTGGGGAATTCTCAAAAAGATAGTGCCTAATATAAATTTAGGAAGAAATTAATAAATCTAAGCAGAGAAGTTAAAAAGCCAGTGCACTAAAGGCACGAGATGGCAACCTGTGTGACTATACAGGAGCGGAAGGCAAAATTTTGAATTTGGAGACAAACAAATTATCTCAATTGAGTATCACATAGAACTCATGAACTGAAGTATTTTGAAATAAAACTGGAGGGAAGGAAGATTGAAGCTAGACTATGGAAGGCTTTATTTCAGCCAAAGGAGTTTACATTTTTTACTCCAGGGACAGAAAGGAATCACACTGAAGGTTTCTGAGCAGGAGAGTGACACTATGAGTTCTATTTCATATATACTAAGTTTGAATCATCTTCAATGGGATATGCAGTGGGAGACGTCCAGAAGACCTCAGGAATATTTTTTTGGATGATGAACAAGCTGATTTTAGAAAATCCTAGGAAGATTTACATGAACTGATGCTGAGCAAAACAAGCACAACCAGGAATACATTGCACACAATATCAGCAAGAATGTACAGTGATCGATTATAAAAGACTTGGTTCTCAAAGGTTCAAAGATCCAAAGCAATCCCAAAAGACTTTGGACAGAAAATGCCATGTGCATCCAGAAAAAGATTAAATATAAATCAACACATGTTATATTCTCTTCTTTATGTTTTTTTTTTCCCCTTTCTCCCATGGTTTTTCCCTTTTGCTCTGATTTTTATCTCCCAATATAATCCATAAAACAATACGTGTTAAAAACAAATAAAAAATTAAAGGAAAAAAAGGAATACATTTTGAATTCATCTAAACAAAGATAACTGAATGCATGGGAGCAAAAAGGATCATTTAAGAAAAAGACTTGGTAGATATTCTTATATAGGAATTTGGAGGCAGATGATGAATAAACAAAAGAAAACAAGAAAGATTAGTCAAGACAGGTAGGAAAAGCATATGGAAAAAATAGTCAAAAAGGAAAAAAAAATAGTCAAAAGAAAAGAAAACTACCCTAAACAAATTAACCAAGAATGACTGATACTTTTTAATACGTCAAGGAAAAAGTTTAGGGACTTAAATCATCCAGACTAACAAGATATAGGGTAAGAACTGTGTTGTAAAGAAGAGAAGTGGAATAATTATTGAAATAGTGGAAGAAGAGAAGAAGAAATTCAGAAGTTTACAATTAACAGGATTCATTAATTCCAAGGAGAAATCAGAGAGGAAGCAAAACAGTATCTGGGAGTATAGGGTGGGGAAAAAAAATTTCCCCATTAGGGGGGAAAAACATTCAGCAGATCCTTGGAGTTAAGTGTCTTGAGAATAGTATTTTGAGTAAGGGAAAAGATATGAAAGAAGATTACTGTGCTAGGGATCACACAAATTCAGGGGAAAGCTTCAGAGCCTTGATAGTTAGATTCCTAGGAATCCTTACATGCCCTGATTCCTAAAGACCAGTGTGGTATAGGGAACAGAGTAACAGATTTGCAAAGGACTTTGGTTTGAAGCTTAGTTCTGTCTGTGTGACCTTGTACAAATCGCTTATTTCTGTGAACCTCAGTTTTCTCATCTTTAAAATGAGGAGGTTGAATTAAATAACTCTAAGGTTCCTTCCACCATTAGATATATGATACCATAAATTTCTGGAATTAATTGGGTGCAATTCTGAATAACATTAAAGTCTAGAATACTAATAAAATTATAATCCCATCTATTCAATCTCAGCACAAATTTATTTTTTGTTTTCTGCTTTTTTTTTTTAAAAGAAAGTATTTTAAGGCAAACTTACATTTTTTAAAAAAATATATATGTGTAACTTTAATTTTGGGCAACTTGATTCTGATTGTAAATAGAATGAAAAGAGGTAAGATTTATTAAAAACCTTTTAAAATACTTCTCTATAGTAAGGCAAATGAGTAATTTACTTCCAAAAATTATTTTAAACATTTTAAGTTAAAATGAATAGATAAAACCACCTACCATATTCCTTTTCATTTACTTCAGAGATGGGTTCAGAAATAACACTGCAAAAAGAAATTGCACTTGCTGCAGAAGGATTCCGGGAATGGCCCATGTGATGGGGTACCTTCTTAACATTCTTCAAGGCTTCCTCAGCCTGTTCTTGTTCCATTGCTGCCACCATGTCCTTATAAGCTTTCCTGGCTTCCTCAGTCAGTTCTACCAACTTATTAAATAGGCTCTAAGTGGAGAAAAGAATTTTGGTTAATACTTCCTCTTGCTATACAGTTTTTATTCAAGTTAATTTTAAAACATCCATAGTATTTTTCTTAATCAAATTAAGATACACTCTAAAAGAAGTTATATTCAGTTACACACACACACACACACACACACACACACACACACACACACACACACACTAGTTATATTCCGTTCTGACACATTCTTGGATAAAACATCTTCATGAACAACTTCCATTAAAAATGTATTAATTTGTATACCTATGTGAACATGTAAATATGGATATAAACATATATATGCAAATATATCCATAGATCCTCTCCTCACAAAAACATACAAATATATTTATACACATAGATTTTCACATACACAAAAATATGTGTATAAACCCTAAGTCTTGAATAACCTAAAAAATAGCTCCATATTAAAAAAGAAAAGATATTGATCAGAGGGTTAATAGTTTCCTAACTCTAAGGTTAAATGGGTAGATGAAAAAGGTGATGACTTTATGGACAGGTAGGGAGGTGGTTAGGTATGGATAGTAGAGAAGACACAGGAAAATTGGTGAAACATCCCAAGAGTACTTTACAGTAATTTTTATAAACATTCTTATGAATGATTATACAACAAATATTCCTTTAAATTTGATAAAACCAAAAAAAGGTTAAGAAAGGTTAAATGGCTTATCTATAACTTATTAATTAATTAATTAGTTCAATAAGTATTTACCCAGTACCTACTGTGGGCAAGATATTTTTTCCAATCCCCAATCAGGAGAACAGCCAAAAATACTGATAAGTATAGCTAATTCTAATTATTAACAGAGATTTCTGCTTCTATTTTAAGGAAAGGTTTAAAACTTTCAAATAGCATCAATTCAATAAATATTTATTAAATAAGAGCCTACTATGTGCCAAACACTGCTAAATTATGGGGATAGAAAGATAAGGACTAATTTGTCCTTACTTTTAAGGGAAAGGACTCGAGAAAACATTTTATCTTATGTCAAGAAAAGGCAAAATAAATAGAAAGGAGGATTAAAAACTGGGAAAGTCAAGAAAGACCCCATATGGGAGGTGTCATGTGATATGAGTCTTAAAGGGTTCCTAGAGGCAGAGGTAAGGAGCAAAACCAGTGAAATCCAGCACTTTAATGATTCAAAGTTATGATGTGAGAGATGAAATATTATACACAGGGGCAGCTAGGTGGCGCAGTGGATAGAGCACCAGCCTTGAATTCAGGAGGACCCGAGTTCAAATTTGATCTCAGACACTTAACACTTCCTAGCTGTGTGACCCTGGGCAAGTCACTTAACCCCCAGCCTCCAAAAAAAAAAAAAAAAAAAAAAAAGAAATGTTATACACAGAGAACATTAATTAGGCTAGGATGTGTGGTCTAATGAGTTCATAAAGGTGTGTATAATGTTAAATAACAGAAATCAAGATTGAAGATAGACAATGAAAAATTTTAAATAACATAGCAGTTTGTACTTCATCCTAGAAGTACCTACTATGTGTGAGGCACTATGCTAAGTATCAAGAATACAAAGAAAGGCAAAAACATGGTGTTAACTCAGTGGAATTGGTGAGAAGATAGTTCTCTAGTTCACATATATTCAGTATGCTATAATGATGTAATTCTATATAAAGGTATATAAAGGCTGAGGAGGACTGGAAAGGGGACATTCCATCCTTGTGGTGGCTGTCCTGCCTTCATCACTTCTCCACTAAGACCAAGGACTCGAGCTGATCCCGAGGATTTCCAGAAAGCTTTTCCAGACATTACAATCAAGGAACTCACAATTTAAAGAGGGAGACAATATGAAAATGACTGTGTACAAACCAGACAGATACACAATCTATTGGACATAATCTCAGAGGGAAGGCACAAAAACATTAAGGGGCAATTAAGAAAGAAAAAAAAAAAAATCAAGGAAAAATATTGCAAATAACTAGAAAGAACACATTCAAGTTCCAAGGAACTACAGTTAGACTTCAACTAAAGACCAGCAAGGGGGAGAGGTGGAGCTAAGGCTAAAAGCAAGAACTTGCCCAACCTTTCCCCCAAACTGCTTCAAATTCCTTTAAATAATGACTCTACAAACAAATTTTAGAGCATCAGAACATGCCAAAAGACAGAGTAGAATGTTTTTGAGCCAAAGGCAACTTAGAAGTTCAGCAGAAAAGGTCTGTGACATTGGGGTAGGAATCCTGGGGCATGGCACACTGATGCAGCCCCAACCCCAGTCCCAACCTCTAAGTCAGCAGCAGTGGTGGTGGCTTCCAGATCTCTCAGCCCAGAGACACCAAAGAGGACCTAGAAGGTCAGCAAAAAAAAATATGTGGAACCAGAGTAGAAGCCCAGCCTGCAGTCCTAGTTCCCCAGGCAGACCAGCACAATGGATCTTATAGCTACAGCGTGGCAGAGACACACCTAACAGCTCCAAGGCAGAAAAGAGGGCTCGTGGTCAGATTCCTAGAAGCTTGTGACAGTGCACCCTCATTCTGGAAATAAAGCCCTACTTTAACTGAGAGTTAAAGGCAGAATAATAGGCTAGGAAAACGAGCAGACAACAAAAAAATTTCTGACCATTGAAAGCTATTATGGTGACAAGGAAGGTCAAAACACACATAATAACAAAGTCGAAGCTGCTACATCCAAAGCCTCCAATAAAAATAAGAATTAGTATAGGGCCATGGAAGAACTAAAAAGGAACTTTGAAAATCAAGTAAGAGAGATAAAGGAAAAATTAGGGAAAGAATTGAGAGGTACAAAAGGAAATACAAAAAAAAAAAAAAAACTAATGAGAAGAATGCTTTTTAAGGCATGTGTTCTGACTACTTGAAATATTTTTCCTTGATTTTTTTTCTTCCTTAATTGCCCCTTAATATGCCTTCCCTCTGAGATTATGTCCAGTAGATTGTCTATCTATCTGATTTGTACATAGTCATTTTCATATTATCTCCCTCATTAAATTGTGAGTTACTTGATTGTAATGTCCGGGCTAGCTTTCTGGAGGTTCTTGGAATCAGCCCAGTCTTAGTGGACAAGTGATGAAGGCAGGATAGCAAAATTGGCCAATTGGGAAAGGAGGTACAAAAGGTCACTGAGGAAAATAATTCCTTAAAAAAAAGAATTGAGCAAATGGAAGCTAATGACTTTATGAAAAAATCAAGATACAATAAAACAAAACAAACAAAAAAATAGAAAAAAATGTGAAATATTTCATTGGGAAAAAAAAAAAACTGACCTGGAAAATAGATCCAGAAGAAATAATTTAAAATTTTTTTGATTTACCTGAAAGCCATAATCAAAAAAAAAAGAATCTGGACATTATCTTTCAAGAAATTATTAAGGAAAACTGTCCTGATATTCTAGAACCAGAGGGTAAGATAGAAATTTAAAGAATCTACTGCTCTTTCAGGAGATATCTCAAAATTAAAATTCCCAGGAATATAATAGCCAAATTCTGGATCTCCCATGTCAAGGAAAAAATATTGCAAGCAACCAGAAAGAAGCAGTGGAGAGACAGTCAGGATTGAGCAAGCTTGAGCAAGCTTTAGCAAGCTGTAGCAGCTTCTACATTACTAGAGTAGTTTACTACAATTTACAATTACTACAAGACTAGAGGGTTTGGAATATGATATTCCAGAGAATAATGGAATTAGGATTGCAACCAAGAATCACCTACCTAGCAAAGTAGAGAATAATCCTTCAGAGAAAAAAAGAGATCATTCAATGAAACAGAATTTTCATGCGATTGTAATGAAAAGACAAGAGCTGAACGGAAAATTTTATTTTCAAATATAGTTCTCTGGAGAAGCATAAGAGGCAATCAGGAAAGTGATACCATAAGGAATTTAATAATATTTTCCTGTTTACATTCCTACATGGGAAGATAATATTAGAAGTTATTAGAACATTCTAAATATTATGGCAGTTAGAAGGAGAAAGGACATGGATATGAGTTGAATTTGAAGGGAAAATATCTTTTAAATATCTTTTAAAAAATACGATGAAATTAAGCATTGAGAAAGGAATGTACTGAGAGAAATGGAAAGGGAAAAGTGGAAGGTTACAAATTATTTGCTATTAATAAAAGGGCAAGAGGGGAAGATTCTGGGAAGATGATGAAGTAGGTTGGTAAATTTCAAGCTCTCTTGATTTACCCCATAAATGAACAAAGTCAAGCCTTAGGGCAAACATTGACAGGTGAAAAACTACTGAAGACTTGGGGCATAACAGGAGTCTTCCAGGTATAACTCCAGAAGATCTGAAGAAAGGCCTAGGATTGGGGCTTAACACATTTGAAGTGCAAACACTCCAGGGAACTTTGTAAAAACATCAAGTAAAGATTCCCTCAGACTAGCTTTGGGTGTAATTGGAGCCTCAGCCAGAACCAATGCACTATTTGTAGAGATTGGGAGCTCCCAGCCAACTGTGCTGCTGAGACCAACTCTTAATTTAAGAGTTCCTGGTTAAGAGTGGAGAGTTGAAGGGAAAGCTTGAGGCACCATCCCCCACTCCACAATTAGAGATGCTTACACTAATACTTCTTATTAAACTTTTTTTTTTTTAAACGAACTGGCAAAGAAGATAGAACACCACCCACTGAACTGAGAACAGGGAAGTCCTGGAATAGGGAAGAACATCTTCAGAGGATAACATTTTAGTAAAAAAAAAGCTTCTACCCCAAAGAGTAATGTGAAATGGCTCCCTGCCCAGAGAGAATTTATAGAAGAACTCAAAAAAGAATTCAAAAATCAAATAAGAGACACTGAGAAAAAACTAAAGAAAAAATTAAAATCATCCAAGAAAAACAAGATTATAAAAATAAGTTAATCAATTGGAAAAGGAGATACATAGTCTCAAAAATGAAAATAACTCTTTGAAAGTTATAATCAGGCAAGGGAAGCCAGTGAAGCTATGAGAAATCAAAAAATAACAAAAGAGATTATAAAGAAAAAAAAAAAAGAACAGAATGCGAACATCTCATAAGAAAAACAACAGATCTGGAAAACTGATCAAGAAGAGAAAATATAAGAATAATTGGACTGCCAAAAAGTTGTGACCATCCTAGAAAATTGTCCAGGAGTGATAAAATATGAAGGGAAAATAGAAATAGAAAAATTTCCACCAATCACCACTTCAAAGAAATCCTTTGTGGAAAACACATAAATATTGTCAAATTTCAAAACCCCCAAAATGAAAGAGAAAATTTTGCAAGAAAAAAAAAAAATCAAATATACTGGAGCTATAATTAGAATTGTACAAGACTTATCAGCAGCTACAATAAAGACCAAAGGTCTTGGAATCATATCTACAGACAAGTAAAAGAACTAGGCCGGTGGCCAAAAATATCATATCCAGCAAAATTATCTATAATTTTGTATGACAAAAAAAGGGGCATTCAACAAACTTGCAGATTTTCAGTACTTTCTATCAACCAATCCCAAACTTAACAGAAAATTTAACATATAAGAGCCAATATCAAAGAGCAATTTTAAGGATCTCAACATGAACAAACTGTTTAAATATGGACAAATTACTTTTTTTTTTTTTAAACTTGGGAAATGTATACTTTATGTTTAAGATTTACATCAATAACAGGTTAAGTTCAAAAGAAAGATTGGCAGAGTTAAGGTAAAAATAGTAATCAAATTATATAAATGAGGTGCAGAGAAAGAACAAGTTCTGAAGAACCCAAGAATGGATTCAATAGGTAATATTACATACATACCATGAAGAGTATAGCACCCTCCAAAATCTGTAAAGAAATAAGGGGGGAGGGATATGTGAATGAGGAAGCAAAGGGTGAGGGAAGAAGACAAGGGAGGGATCCCTAAGTGGAGGAAGGTTAAGTAATAGTAAGGCAAATTATGGAACAGAATTTAAATAGGAAAGACATGTGTCTATGTGGGGTATATGTGTTTCTGTGTATATGTACATATGTATGTATATATCTACACATATTTACATAAATATATCTTCTCTTAACTATAGCCTGCTTGGGGGCACTAGGGGAGATAAAAAGGAGATATGTACATGTCTATGTATGCATGTGTATGTATATATTTACACATATATACATAAATATATCCTTTTTTTTTTTTTTTTTTTTTTTGGCTGAGGCAATTGGGGTTAAGTGACTTGCCTAGGGTCACACTGCTAGGAAGTGTTAAGTGTCTGAGATCATATCTGAACTCAGGTCCTCCTGACTTCGGGGCTAGTGCTCTATCCACAGAGCCACCTAACTGCCCCAATATATCTTTTTTTAACTATAGTGTGCTTGGAGATGGGAGGGGATGAAAGGTGGGGGGGGGAGAAAGAATAAAGAAAGCAGAGAACAAAAGAACAAAATTATATGGAAGTAAAGAAAAAACAGACACTCATGAATATAATTTTGTCTACTAATATATATACTTTCTTAAATTGGTATTTGTTGTTTTATACCTTGAATCCTCCCTGATATTCTGTGCTGGGCACATGATAATGTTCTCTTTTCTTTTGTTTCCTTTTGTTTTATATTACTTTTTTTTTTTTTAATTCTGTTTCTTGACATAAAATAAATTTGGAACAAAAAGGACGAGAAAAAGCTCTTACAGAGGGGGAAGAAAGAGAATGAGTGAACCTTACTCTCATCACAATTAAGGCTCAAATAGGAAAAAATATATATACTCAATAAGGATATAGAAATTTTACCCTAGAGGAAAATAGGAGGGGAATGGGATAGGAAGGGGAGAGTGTGATAAAAAAAGAAGGCTTTTTTGGAGGAAGGAGTGGTCAGTAGTAGAATACTTTTGAGGAGAAATAGGGTGAAAAGAAAAAGAGAATAAATGGGGGGAGAAATACAATTAGCAAAAGTAATTGTAAAAAAAAAAATGTTTAAGTAAGCTTCTCTAATGGAATATTATTATTCTCTGAAAAAGGTAAGTAGGACATTCTCAGGGAAAAAAAAATCTGGAAAGTTCTCCATGAACAAAGTGAGATACCATATACAAAAAAATAGCAATGTTCTGGGATAACCAGCTATAAATGACTGTTATTCTCAATAGTACAATCATCCACACTTACTCTGAAGGATTTATGATAAAAAAATCCTATCTATACCCAGAGAAGAAACTAAATGAGTCTGAATATAGATCAAAGCATTCTCCGCTACTCTCTGTAATGTCTAGCCTTCTGGAGGTCCTTCGAATGGGCCGTGGTCTTAGCAGGATAAACACCACGAGAATTGTAAGGAATAAAGTCTAGATTCTTTATTCTGGCCCAGTCTTGATCTTACTGCAGGAGGCATGAGAGCCACCATGAAGCTGATCAAAAATAGAGTATCTATCTTCCAGTCCTTCTTAGCCCTTATATACTTTATTATAATTACACATCATTACAGCATACTGACTATGTGTGAACTGCAGAACCATTACATCACCATACTAAGTATATATGTGAACTAGAGAACCATCATCTCATCAATTCCACTGAGTTAACACCTTGTTTCAAGTACACTTCTCCAAAGTTCCACCCTCTACAACTCTTTGTCTCTTCCTGTTTTTAACTTAATTTTTTTTGAGGGTTTTTATTTTCATTAAGATGGGAGATCTATGTTTTCTTTCAAAATTGACTTTTATGAAATGTTTTGCATAACTTTACATGTAGTTTCTTAATTGTGGATGGGCATAAGGGAGAGAATCTAGAACTCAAAAATCTTAAAAACAAATGCAAAAAAATTTTGTTTTGAAGGTAACTGGAGAAAAATACTAAATACAAAAACAAACAAAAAGAGCAGAGGGGATTTTGGAATGCAAATTTTGGAATGAAAAAAAAAAAAAGTTAAGTAGGAACTCTGAAATACAAACACAAAAGTCCAGAGAATCCTAGAAAGGTAATATGATTTTAGAAACTAGGAGTTGTACTGATGATCTAGGAGATTAAATAAGGATCCCTTGAGATTATTGTTTCAAAAATTATTGAGGGAGTTAGTAAGAAAAACAAAGGTTAAGGAAGCAGAGTGGTTCTTTGAAGTAGGGAAAAAGAAAAATAAAAGGAATGCACAAGTGTACAAATGAAATAAAAAGAGGGTGGTAGAACTTGCTATTCCTCATAATGGGAGTGCATGAGAACACAAACATGCAGGAAGAAGTGAGGAGTGGGCATCAAATAAATCTTACTCTTCTCTGAAAGAGACAAAGGAGACTCTCTCTCTCTCTCACGCATGCACACACACACACAGAGTTGGATATAGAAATATCCAATGCAAAATAGAAAACAACTGAGGATATGGAAACTTAAGAGAGAGACTATTAATGGAATAAGAATATTCAGAAGGAAAACAAACTTCCCAGTTCTAAAGAGGGGTGTATAAAAAGAGAAGGGAGCAAAGAACTACAACCTTAGGGGGTACCATAAATAGCTTTTAAGATAAGTGGGGTATGGTAAAAAAGATGAATTTGAGTATCTTGACTAGTATTATCTGACAGACTGAAGTAAGCAGAAACAAAAGAAAAATTTTTGTAAGGAAAAATGTTACAATGGCCTTTTGGTGGGGTTTCACAATATAAAATTCTTCCCTCTCCTCTCTTCCCCATGCAAGGTATGTTTTAAAATCCCACATAAATAAACCTATTCAAACAAGACAAATGTACACAATGACCATTGCCACAAATGGATTTGTACCTTGAGTCTAGCTCACCTGTCAGGATGTGGGTGACATTTTTTAAACACACAGAAGAGAACTGAAAAGAAGTTCAGAAGGAAGCACAAGTCGAATCATTTTGAAAATAACATGTAGAATTATCTTGAGATGAAGATTCAGAGTTTCATATAAAAACCCTCATTTTATATTCTGCTAAATAAATAAGCACTCTTTTGGTGTTTAAAATATCATTAAAAAAAAAAACAAACAAACAAGCAATGAGGAATTACAAAGTTTGTTGTTGGGTTTTTGTTGTGGTTGTTGTTGTTTTAGCAGAATGGTGCACTAGGGTAGAAAGAGGGAGAACAAATAGAAAGTCTTAAAATAAGCAAGAATGAAAAAGAGCGAGCCATAAGCAATAGTAACAATAAGCACACATATGAGAAAAAGGGAAGTGATGAAAGGCCAGTAAAGGAAAAGAAATTTCACAACAGAAGATAAAGGAAAAGGCAAAAAGTCAAAGATTACTTCAAGTATCGGAAGGTTCAGTGACTTCAGTAGTGTCTAGAGAAAAAGGTGTTTTGAGTAGTCAGCATTCATAATCCAGTCTATTTCCAGATATATCATTATTTTGGAGAAGAGCACAACAAGATGTCACTGAATGATGAAAATCTCACAAAATCATCCAACATTCTTTGTTTATGAAAAGTACCAGTGAACAACCTTCTAATAGTGATTTATTTTCCAAAGGATGCTATTCTATTGGGAAAAGAATGCAATGACCACTTGGCAAGCATTCTAGACTATTTGGCATACAAGTATCTTATTTTAAATTGATTCCTGCTTACAAATAATTTGTTTTAGTAGGCTCACCGTAAGTAGTAGCCAACTAGTTTCTCTCTCTAATGCTACCTTAATTTACACTAAATTCAATATACTGAAATAAATTAATCACACACAGCCTTGAAACATGTAATATCCCCTGAATACATAATTTAATATTTTGATAACTATCCTGTAAGAAAAATTAAAATAAAAAATAAACAATTGAGTTAATAATAATAATGTGGCATTCCCTTATGTTACAGATTTAGGTGAAGGGAAAGAGAAGGATTTAGATAGTGCCAACTGTATACCAAGTTCCTTTAAAAAAAAAAAAAAAATTATCCTCACAATCACCCTATTGTGAAAACTTTAGAAAACAGATTAAGTGGCCTGCCTAGGGTCACACAGCCAATATCTCTGAGTTCAGATTTGTATTTAGGTCTTTCTGATTCCAAATCCAGTGTCTATTCAGCTTCTTCTACGAGGTAAATTTAGTCTATTTATTGCTGTGAATGGATTTATCCTCTATAAAAATTCTCTCAAGATTGGGGGGAAAAGCAAATACTAACTCACGAATTTTTTCTTTAGTCTTTGAAATTTAACAATTCATTTTTTTCAAACACTCAAATGGGCATGTGCCTCCAAAATATGCTATGTATAATTATATCTTCAGAATTCTTATTACCTCAGCACCACAGTAGTTGAATATTCCAACAACACTGACAGGCACCAGTTTGTTTACACAGCGGCCCAGAGCTTTCCGTCCAAGTGCAAAGACAAAAGGGATTTCTTGTTCCCGTGCCATAGCTATAACATTATAAAGTGCCTCATCTAAGCCACCTGGAAAAAAAGTCAAGTTTGCAAATTTAAGTGATTTTATTGCCTAAAGTGACCTAATACTCTACTTCTAACATTGCATGTGTTTTAAATTGAGCTAATATTTCATTTTTTCAAAGTGAAAAAAGTTTAAATGCTTCAATTCCTATAGCACATTGTACCATAAAAGCTCACATCAATAGTATTACCTACTATTCTATATTTTTTTCTTGTATGTGTATCTTCTTTCCTCAACTACACTGTAAGCTTTTCAAAGGTAGGATTCTTTTCTTCTACATCTTTTGTAGGTGTCTTTTGCCTAGCCAAGTGTCTGGGAGTTGAATAGACAAGTATTTAACTTTTCATAAACTACAAATTAGTTTGTTGCCATAACATTCCTTTTCTCTCAGTCTCAGTTCAATATAATAAACACACTACAAAGTAATAAAGAAAATCATAAACAAAAAATTTTAGTATGTTGCCTATGGACAAAAGCCTACAATTAACTATTTGAACAAAAGAAAACCGAGGGTATGTTTCTGCTCTCTGAGAAAACAACATACAAAAAGTCTTAAGTACATCTGCTCCATACATGGTAAGTTTGTAACAATGGATTTCATAGTACAAAATCTTTACCAATGATGTTAAGGGGAATATTCCTTCTATTTCTTTTAGCAGAAAGAACAAGAAGAAAAAGAAGCATTAGGAAAGCAGATGGCTTCAAACGGGTTGAGAACACACCAGACACTGGCTACTATACTAATTTATTATGATCTTAGGATGGTTGAACAAATATGTACTCTCATTAACAAAAATGAGTATTTTCTTTGAAATGCATGCTTCAAATTTGAATTAAATCTAGGTTTTGAAAGATTCTTTTTCTCTCTTTAACATTTTATAACAAAATGAAATAAGTTACATTTTCCTTCATTGTATATAACATTATATAAGTTAAATAATCACACTACCATCATATATCTATTTATACACACACACACACACACACACACACACACACATACACACACACACCCTAGGCACTTTAATAGGTAGGCAAATCACATTCCTACCTTTTGACTGTATTTTTTCACAATTGGGAGAAATAATAACACATTTGATCTTGTTTAATTTCATATGCTTGGTAACCTCTCGAAGGCCCATAACTAGTCGTCTCCTTGCTTTTGCTCTTACAGGATCTTTTTGGTAAATACGCTCTTGAAAGCTAACAAGCTCCTGAAGAAGCAGAGTCACACATTCATCAATTTCTTTACAGAGAACCTGATTACAGTACCTGTTAAGAAAAAATGTTTTTAAAAAGTTAAATCTTTGAACACTAAATTTATTTTCTTGCATTGTTCTTTCATCTTACAATACTTCAGGAAATAATTACTATGGAAAATCTTAACTAAAACATTAAACTATTTCCTTTATCCAATATTTGATCAAAAATCATAATACTGAGCCTTCTTATTAAATCCTTTAAGAAACTACAATTTCAGCTATTTTTGATTGGATGAGAGAAAAAATACTTGATAAATAAAAGAAAAATTATTCTAATTATCCAAATCAAATGTTACAGGGTTCAAATTCTTGGGTCAAGTGAGATAAAAGACATTTTTGCTTCATCCTAGATGGACATTTTCAATAACAGGGTTTCACGGTGGGGTGGTGGTGGTTGATAAAACACTAGCACATCTGCCAAAATAGTTCTAAGCCAATTTCAAACCCATGGATCAATAGGTCCCACTGCCTCCTAAATTTATATATTCCTCTTATTGTCATTAATAAATGTTTAATTCTATGGAGAGTACTGTTACAAACTTGTGGTATGAAACACATACAGTTCTGTCCTCTTCTAAACCTTCTTTGCCCAAGGATCAGAGAAATGTCATTGTTTCTGTGTCTAAGACCACTGCCAGAAAGGGTACCTGTGGTCCAAGAAGGGATTTATTGATTTCTAAATCACCAGAGAAGCCTTGAGGTAAGACAATAGATTTTTAAGTTCCTTTACATCAAACAAAAGCATGGAGTATCAAATCAGTTAAGGTTTCAGTGCACATTAAAAAAAAAAAAAGATGGGATTTTTAGATAAATAGTCAACTCAATAAGCACTTATTAAAGGCAATTTAATAACAAGGCACTCTGCTAAGGGATGGGGGAAATACAAAGTTCCTTCTCTCAAGTAAATCATATCCTAATGGGAAGACAATATATAAACAATTATGTACAAATAAGATAAATATAGGGAAAATTGGAGTTATTACTAAGTGTTACATATGATCATGAAAGCAATTTAGCCATTTTTTATTCTACTTCTATAAGCCTTTTTTATGGTATTTGACTTCATGTAATATTTTGCTCTCCATTTGTCAGTCAATATTTTACATCTTTCTAATCTAAGCAAGAATAATTTGACAGTGCCATTAGGAAAAGGAAAAAAATGTAATAAAGTTCAAATAAATCCCTAAATCCCTAAAATATTAAGTGAGAAAGTGTCAAGAATAAGTTGCAATATTTTTAACATATAAAATTAAGTTCAGTAGGCTTTTTTTAATTTTAGGAAGTAATTCATTCCATCATATTACACTAGAGGCTACCTCAGCTAACACATGTGCTGATGATGGCACAATGGTCATTCTTTAAGAATTTACAAGACAATTTTAAAACCCTAACAAAAAAGTCTACGAAAAAATTAAAAAATAGCTTTGTGTAGAAAGCATATTTCATAGTGATTTGGAAAAATTGTCTCAAAGATTGATATAAAGTACACAATAACAAAAGTATTTCATGGAAAATCCAAGATAATCCTAAAAGTAGAGACTGACAAGGTATTCCAGATATCCAAATCAACAGTCTTTTACAAAGAATAAATGCATTATTAAATTATTTCTATGTGAAATATATTTTGATATCTAATGAAATAGGTAGATGCTTTAAATTGATGAAACTTTTATCAAAATTAATTTTTAAATAAGCATTTCCCAAGAATATTAAAATTATTTGTGAATTAAAGGCAAATTTTATTCAGAGTTCAATGAAAACTGAAAAGTCTGTACTTGTATTCTTGTATGGTTAGCACACACAATAACAACTAAATAATAATATTTAAATTCAGTATTGCCATTAGGATGTTTTCTACAAGATCAGGAAGTCATTTCAGTTCATTGTAACTATTCATAGGTTAGCACACACAATAACAACTAAATAATAATATTTAAATTCAGAATTGCCATCAGGATATGTTTTCTACAAGATCAGGAAGTCATTTCAATTCATTGTAACTATTCATATAACCTATTGCCAAACCTCATTTCATAAGGCACTATAGGATCTTCCCTTTGTAACAAAGAAAAATATCTATTAATCACAGAAATGCAAATTAAGACAACTTTGAGATACTACTACACACCTGTCAAATTAGCTAGAATGACAGGGAAAGATAATGCAGAATGTTGGAGGGGAAAACAGGGACACTGATACATTGTTGGTGGAATTGTGAATATATCCAGCCATTCTGGAGAATGATTTGGAACTATGCTCAAAAAGTTATCAAATTGTGCATATCCTTTGACCCAGCAGTGTTACTACTGGGCTTATATCCCAAAGAGATTTTAAAGAAGGGAAAGGAACCTGTATGTGCAAGAATGTTTGTGGCAGCTCTTTTTATAGTGGCCAGAAACTGGAAACTGAGTGGATGCCCATCAGTTGGACAATGGCTGAATAAATTGTGGTATATGAATATTATGGAATATTATTGTTCTGTAAGAAATGACCAACAGGACAATTTCAGAAAGGCCTGAAGAGATTTATATGAACTGATGCTGAATGAAATGAGCAGAACCAGGAGATCATTATATACTTCAACAACAATACTATATGATGATCAATTCTGATGGACGTGGCCACCAATAGAATAGTAATGAACTGAACCAGCTACACCCAACAAAAGAACTCTGGGAGATGACTATGAAACACTACATAGAATTCCCTCTATTTTTGTACACCCGCATTTCTGATTTCCTTCACAGGCTAACTGTACAATATTTCAAAGTCCTATTCTTTTTGTAGAGCAAAATAACTGTTTGGACATATATACATATATTGTATTTAATTTATACTTTAACATATTTAACATGTATTAGTCAACCTGCCATCTGGGGGAAAGGGGACAAAAGTTGGAACAAAAGGTTTTGCAATTGTCAATGCTGAAAAATTACCCATGCATATATCTTGTAAATAAAAAGCTATTAAAAAAAAAAAAAAAAAAAAAAGCAAGAAAAATATCTAAGATCTTACTCTCTAAATCTTTTGCTGTGGATTTTGGTAATTGCTGAAGACGCCATTGGACTACCTATCCCTGAACTGGCAGGAGAGCCCTGTGATACAGGTGTCATGCAATATGGAGAATTCTGACTTGCTGGAGAGAGAGAAGTATCACTAGGCATACTTAGTCCGGTTTCTGAAATTAAAAAGAAAAAATTAGTTTAAAATCTTTCTACACCTTAAAAAGTTCTTTAAAATTTCTTAGTATGGTAGATGGTTATTTCTTTAAAATATGCAGAAATTATCAATAATACATCAGCATCTTTTAGATTACAAAAAAGAAAACATTAAATAATAAAATTTTCCCATAGATATATTCAAATAACTATTAAAATTCTCTAATGGCCTAAAATTAGTCTATATAGAAATATTGAAGACATGGATGTTAGACTCTAAAATATGAATTCCTAGATTTTACCTAGATATTAAATCCCTCTGCCAATGACTTTCTTTGCATATTTCAACAATCCCTAGGTTTTTGTTTGTACTATTTAAACACTTATTCACCATCTGCTCCCTCAGATTTCAGTCGACTTTATTTGATTTAAAAACTTAAAACTCCACAAAACAGAACAAAGAACAATATAACCATATGATAATAATAACTATGAACAAAAATATGCTTTGGCAAATAAATAATACTGTTTCTTTTCAATCTCCATGTTTTGTCATCCTGCATACTATTTGAAATCTTTTTTACAGCATTTCCCATCCTTTTTCTAGACTCTCTATGTCTCCACTGATATAGCAAAGCTTTATCCCAATCTTTCTCTTCAGTGTGGCTTTTTTTCTCATTATTCAGATCTTTCCATTTTCTAAATTACACTCTCATGCGACTACTTTTCTCCTAGTAATTACTTTTCTCTTTTCCCTCAATGACCAAACCCAACAGCTTGAGGCATCATCCTCCCACCCACAATTAGAGGGGTAGTAGTAGAAGTAGATTTACTACTTCCTATTAAAAATTATGGAAACAGAGAAGATCAGGGTTCATCTTAAGAGGAGGACACTTTAGTAAAACAAAACAAAACAAACAAACAAACAAAAAACCTTCTATCCCAAAGAGTAATGTGAAAACAACTGATCTGGAGAACTGATCAAGAAAAAAATGTAAGAATAATTGGACTGCCAGAAAGTTGTGATCAAAAAGAGAACCTTGACATAATTTTCTAGGATTAGTTCCTACATTATTGTCTTGGAGTGATAGAACATTAGAGGAAAGTAGAAATAGGAAAAATCCACTAACCACCACCTCAAATAGATTGTGAAAAACATATAGGAATATTATTGCTAAATTTCAAAACCCCCAGATCAAAGAGAAAATTTTTCCAAGAAACAAGAAAAGAACAATTCAAATACACTGCAACTATAATTAGAATTGTACAAGACTTATCAGCAGCTACAATAAAAGACTGCAGATCCTGGAATCATATATACTAGCAAGCAAAAGAACTAAGCCTATGGCCAAAAATAACCCATCCAGCAAAATTATCTCTAATTTTGAATGACAAAAAACAGACATTCAACAAACTGCAGATTTTCAGGACTATCAACCAAACCCAAACTTAACAGAAAATTTAACATATAACAGACAATATCAAAGAGCAATTTTATGGATCTCAACATGGACAAACTGTTTAAATATGGAAAATTTTTTATTTTTTTAATGAGAAATATATATTTTATGCTTAAGATTTACATCAACAATAGGTTAAGCTCAAAAGATAGACTGTCAGAGTTAAGGTAAAAATAGTAATCATATTATACAAATGAGGTACAAAGGAAAAATAGACACAAGAGGCAGTAGAGGGGGAGGAAGGCTTGTAGTTTTGAAATCTCACATAGTGAATGGTTCTAATAGGCAACCCTACATATATACCATGAAGGGTATAGCATCCTCCAAAAATCTATAAATGGGGGGTGGGGAGGGAGGAATGGGCATATATGGAAACCAAGGGTGAGGGAAGAAAATGAGGGAGGGATAGCAAAGCAACTTGTGGAACAGAATTTAATGAAGGGATCAGCAGGGGTACAAAAGACGTGTGTGTGTGTGTGTGTGTGTGTGTGTGTGTGTGTGTGTGTGTGTGTGTGTGTGGTGTGTGTGTGTGTGTATGTATGTATATATTTACACATGTATATATGAATATATCCCTACTTGGGAGTAAAGGGCGGATAGGAGGAAAAAAAAAAAAAGTAAAAAAAAAAAAAGCTGTGCGCAGAAAATAAAAGAATGATTTACAAGTAAAAAAAAGACAGACACTCATGAATATAATTTCTTCTACTAACATACATATATACTTTCTTAAATTGGTATTTGTTGTTATATATTTTGAATCCTGATATTCTGCTGGGCAGATGATAATATTCTCTTTTCTTTTGTTTTGTAATGTTTTTCTGTTTTTCTTATTCTGTTTCTTCAAATAAAATAAAATTTGGAAAATAAATAAGCAAATAAATAAATAAATGGATGGGTGAATGAAAAATACATAAATAAAGAGGGGGAATGGAGAATAGTCTTAATACTGCTCTTTCTAGGCCATTTCTCTCCAGATCTCTTGAATAAAATACTACATATGAAAAAGTTTTATAAACAATAGTCACAGAAAGTTAAATTATTATCATTACCTTAGGCATAGTCAATCACTCACTTCTGTAACTTAATGGCTTTTCTTATAGTATTCCATTTTGAATGAGACTTCACCTTTAACTAGTCCTGCCTTAATAATCCCAACTTGATTGCATTTTTCCTCCTGAATTCAGTTCTTGGCACCCTGCTATAACCCTCACAGATCTTAACTTCTACTGACAAAAACAACCAAATCTACTTTATGGAACATTATCTCTTATTGTCTATAACAGTACCAGAATATCTTTCTAGATCATAAATTGGCAAACTATGGCCTACAGGGACAATCCAGTTGACTCCTTATTTTTGTATAGCTCAAATGCTAAGAACAGTTTTTACATTTTGAAATAAAGTTGTATTTGTTTTTCATTCTGCTGCAGCTGCTTAATGGTAACAGCCATCTGATTAGTCTTCTATTAATTAAATTGATGCTTTTTATTTTTTACACAAGTCATTTGCAGATATATTCCTACATTTCTACTTCTGCCACTGTAATGAAGAAAAGCAATGAATCAAACCCAGCAGATATAGTGACTACATTTGACAAGCTAAGCAACATTCTGCCCTTAAAATCCTACATCTCTTTAGTCAGAAGATGAAGATATTTTTCATTAGCTCTCCTCTAGGACCATTATTTTCTTTCCCCAATTATTTAAAGTACAGGGGTTTTTTAAAGTAATATTTTCATTTACACTACTGTAATCATTCAAAATTATTGTTCTGACTCCATTTCACTCCATACTGGTACACATAAATTCTTCCCATGTTCCTCTGAATTCTTCATATTCAATCCAGATCTACAATTTCATTAGTGTAGGGAACTTCCAATAAGACCATTTCTCTTACTAATGTAACCATTTGGGCCCTTCTCTATTACAATCTTAGTGGTAGAGCACTGAGAGATTGGATGGACTAGACAGAATAGGTCTCAGAAACAGAACCTCAAATCACACCTTTAGGCCTCAGTTGCCAGCTCTGCTCCCTCTCATTTCTTATAACATAGTAATTCTCTATTATATTCATATTACATAGCTTCTTCAGTCATTCCCTAGTTAATGGACATCTACTTTGTTTCTAATTCTTTACTAACATGAAAAGTATTATAACATACATCCTGGTTTCTGTTGAATTTTTCTGTTTTTTATGTCTTTGAGGTATGAACAGTTTACTAATTTTTCTCAATGTAATTCTATATAATTAGTAATATAATATAAAACATGTAATTTATAGTATCTTTTTTCATATAAGTCTGTAATTATGTAATTAGTATCAGCATAAGATAAATATTTTTTCTCATAAAATTCTGAATTGTTTTACAAAATAGTTGGACCAATTCACAATTCTACCTTGCAATATTGTTTCTGTTGTTGTTACCTTTGCTAATCTGCAGAATAAGTTAAAAACTTGACTTGTTTTAATATGCATTTATATTTTTATTAATAATTTAGGTCATTATTTTCACATGGTCATTAATAAAGTCTCCAAACAAAGTGTCAACGGGTCAACCGACTACCCCTATAGTTTACCAGACCAAACCCCTTTCTTGTCTACCATTTTCCTATATATTATCTTCCTCTATCAGAATGCTCAGTGTTTATCATACCTGTTTATCTAGTGCTAAATTAGCACAATATCTGATGCATAGTGTCTTATAAGTGTTTTTTGTGGATTCATTAATATCTAAAACCATTCACTATTCTGGTTTATCCTTTTCAAGATTTATTTTTCTTTGAGAGAAAAACAACACCCAGAACTGAACTGAGTACAACATTCTGGATAAGGTCTGATTGGGGCAAAGTACAGAGCACTATCATCTCCCTAATCCCAGGCCTTTCTTGATGCTCCCTAAGATTGCATTATCTTTCTTGGCTCCTATTACTACATGGTCATTTGTACTGAGCTGGCAGTACACTAAAGAGATCCAGATCTTCTTCATATGAAACTACTATCTAGCCATGCTATTTCTTCAATTTTATACTTGTGAAACTGATTTTTTTAACTCAAGTATAAGACTTTAAACTCATCCCTATTAAATTTACCTTATCTATTCTGGTCCAATTTAAACCTGTCTAGATCAAGAATTTTATCAAGTGTATGAGCTGGCACTTTGCCAATTTGCACTTAAGTCTCTTTGCCAGTGAATACAATTTTTTTTCCCCTGGGGTACTTGGGATTAAGTGACTTGCCTAGGGTCACACAGATAGGAAGTGTTAAGTGTCAGACCAAATTTGAACTCAGGTCCTCCTGACTTCAGAGCTAGTGCTCTAATCACTGTGCCACATAGCTGCCCCAGTGAATACAATTTTAAACAGTCTATGACCAAGCAAGATTCCTAGGTCTTGCCACTAGAAACCTGCTAGCAAACTGAGAAAGCATTGTGTAGGGCAGAATTTCAATTGGAGATTTAAGTTCAAATCACACTTACTGTGTGAATATAACCAAGTTGTTTAAGTTCTAGAGGTCTAGTGCCCTCATCTGTGAAATATAAGTAATAATAATCATACCTATCTCACAAGATTGCTGTGAGGCTCAAATAAAATATATTCTGTAAAGCTCTGCAAACTTTAAAGTATTATAAATGTCCATTATTATCATTACTAACATTGTCATTAATGCCACATTTTAGAATTGGGAGTTCAATGGGTTCCAAATCTAGCTAACTTTTTCTAAGTAGCCCACATCTTCCTTTTTTTTTTTTTTTAAAGTAATAACAACTTGAAAGACTGTCAAATGCTTTCACAAAATCTAGGTAAACCATATTACCATACTTCCTTGATTAACCAGTTTAGTGACACTGTCAAATACACAACTGAAGTCAGGTTTATATGTATTGTTCCTGATAGTCATACTAATAACTATTATTGTCATATCCTTTTCTAAATGTAATTATCTTTAGAAATTCATTCCTCAGTGATTCCCATCACTTCTGGGCTGACTTCCACAGTAGAAGTTTAGGTCATGAGAGCTTATTTTATCCTTTTCTTTTAACAATGTGATGATACCTGCCCTTCCCAAAACTATTTCCAGCCTTCCCCTTTTCTCTTTATCACAAATTCTATGACATCACATTTAAGTTTCCCATCATTTCCACTTCAACAACCAGTTCTTTCCTGCTGTTGAAGATCAAATCCAGAATATGATTTCCTTACTTTGTTTCCCTTGCCTTTTGGAAGATGAAATTATATTAAATCAAGCTGAGAAATTATTAATTACTCTACCTTTGGCAGAAAGGAAATGGAAATTTCTAATCATTATGATATCATGCCATACTTGTAATGTTTATTTAATTCAGTTATTTTCATCTTTTGGGTCCTCCAATAAGAAAACTGCTTCTGTTTCTACCTCTAGTGATCATCAGTATGTTTTTCTAGTATGTTTCCTCCATCTAACTCCTGGATTTATTCTATTCCTCTCCATCTTCATCCCTGTTTTTATATATCTTGTCCTCTTTTAAGTAATATCCTTCTAGACCTATATTGTAGTCCATCTCAGTAATAATAATGAAGCAAAATTTTCCTTCTTTCATTAGGATCTCTGTTGCTCACTTTGTGCACAGAGATTTGAGACTATAGGTTTTTGTTTCCTATAAAACTTCAGGGTATTTCTACTGCTCATCTTTTTCCCCACACTTTAAAACAAGGGTCAACAGTCTATAGCCCATAAGCAAAATCTAACCTGCTGTCTACTTTAATGTAGCCCATGAAAAAATATAGTTTTACATTTTCACATGTGACTTTATTTAAAATTAAAATATAAGCTTTCCTTCAAGCTGCAAAATTCAGCTTTGAAAGCTAAACAAGAAAGTTAAGTCAACTGGAAAAAGAAAACTAATCAGACAGTTGAAACCAGTAAACATCTAGAACACTGCAAAAAGAGAACACAACTTTATTCAAAAATTTAAAACACATTCTTAGAATATGGATTGTATGACAACAGGTAGCAAGGCTAGATTTGGCTCATGAGCTGCAGTTTGCTAACCACTGCACTAATGTATCTTAGGCTATGTTTTTCTTCAACTTTAGATATGAAATACCCTTTGCACTTAAAAACGTTGAATTTATCTGATTTTTATCAGTCAGTATTCTTTCTTTAGATATATATAGTCAAGGGAAGAAACTAAAAACCCAACACAATACCACATATTCCTATATAGTCTCTCAGTTCTAACGTACTTAGCCATCAAGGCTTAAATTCACAAAATCAGTCATAATTTTTCCCACTTTTGTTTTTACCAATCCTATAGTAATATTTTATAGCATCTTCTCATCTTTCCTAATAAATTCTAATATCTTTCCAGGATAGGAGTATGTCTTACAAATTTATTTTCCATAGCATTTAGCATGATGTCTTAATATTTTAAATCTGCTTAGTATAAAAGCAGTTTCAAAATATTTTCACCAATTTACCTCATTAAAGCCTAATAACCTTAAACAAGAAAAGACATATGTCAAAGTGGACAGAGAGATAACTTCAGAGTCAGACAGACCTGGATAAAAGTCCTGTTTCTAACACATACTGCTGGCTAAGTCACAGAAGGTCTTGGTGCTTTAAATAATTCTCTAAGACTCTTAAGTTGTAAAACAATTACTAAATAGCATTACTAATTGCTCTCAGTCAATTTCTTACACCAATGAAATCAAAATAAGTAAACAACAAACAAACTACAAAATGGCCCCAAACTAAGCCTAACAGATGAGGAATCTTACGGTTGAACAAATTGTAAGGAAGTTGCAATATTTATTGAAATACTAAATAAATTAATGATCCTAAGAATTTCCCAAAGGAGAATGGTGAAATCCAGTATACAGGATAATCCTGATGAAATATATGGAAGATGAAGGGATCAAAGATCATACACATTCTTAAAAATAAAGATCCAATATGATACATGCTCAAATTAGCCTCCACTATGCACCCGTGTACATGGTCTCCTTCTCAATAATTTTTAATGTTCTAATTAATTGTTTAAATTCCATTTTTCAAAAAAAGGAAAAAAATCAAATTCTTTACCTTCCTGGGAGGCAATCTCCTGTGGCAAATCCTCAATAAAATCTAAGGGCATCTCTATTGGCTCCTCAGATCCTGGAAGATTGTGGTCTACAGTGAAACGCCCTTTCTTTTCCTCTCTCTCTTTCAAAATAACCTAAAAGCAAATAACAGTACAGAATAGAAAAGAATCAGCTTGACAACACAACAGTTCATATGAAATAGATCTGGGTATTTGAGGTGACCATAGCCTCATTAAGAAACAGAAATACAAAATGGTTTCTGGAAAATGTTGGAAATACTCAGGAGCTGTTGGAATACACAGAAGCCACCTGACAGTGGCTGCTGGAGATACAACCCAGACCTGCAGAATGAATCTCCTCTTGTGAGAGGATGACACAAGGAGGCTGCCCTGAAACTCCTTCAGATACTGTGATCCACAGCTGTGGAGGCTCTCGGGGGAATTGATCCATCCCTTAACAATTTCCCATTTTTTGCCATTCCCCATCCAACAGTAAGCATCAGAAGAATGAATCTGGACCATTAGGAAGAATTTAGAGGAGGCAGACTTCAGGTTATTTTTGACAATTAGATTTGGTAAACAATAGAAAATCTACCTTGAACAATCTAATACAAGAAGTATTCATGCAAAAGTTAGATAAGCACCTAATGAAAATATTATACAACTGATTTCTTCATTGGGTCAGGAGCTAAACTAAATAACCTCCCTCTAACTTCAAGATTTTATAAATATTTTTTTAAAAGATTCTATAAATATGATACAGCACCGCATTAAAGATTCAGACTTACAAGTTACATACACTCAAAGAAGAGAGACTATCTACTAAATGAAACTAAAAGAAATGAATTTTCAAATTATTTTAATATAAAAATCTAAAAAAGAACCTGGAATTACAGTTTAAAATGTGCCTGACAAGTTCAAATTCATATTGGTCAGGAAAAACTGCATGTCATATGACATTTAAAAAATTTTAAAGGCCTCAAAAGTTATATGAAATTTTTCTAACTAAATGTACATCCCAGTAGTAACTGATTATATCTAAAAAATTCATATCTGAACATGAAAGACTAGCACAAATATTCCATAAGTAGGATAAATTTTACACCATAATTTATTATACTATAGAAGAGAGTTAGATTCTTTTGGAATGCTTAGTATTCTGCCATTTATTTAATCTTGTAGAAAGTAGCACCAACTTTCCAGTCTTATATTCTGACAGGATTAAAATTAGCTATCACCATTTTCTCCAATCCTAAATCAAATGGCCAACACATAGAAGCAAACATCTAAGAAAAATTGATTGAAAATACTATCACCACTTGGTAATTTAATCCAAATGAATACATACTGAGAATTAGTGTGAGAGGCAATATAGCCAGATAGAGGGCCTGATAAGAGTCAAGAATCCAGACATACTTGGCTTCTGCCCCATATGAGCAGGTAACCAAAGACAAATACATTGATGAAACCACAGGTCCAGACCAAAAAAAAAAAAAGTTTACCTTTTTAAGTGCTGTGGGTCGTTTAAGCTTTGCAATTTCTTTCTCTTTTCCTCTCTTTATTTTGGGAGAAGTAGAGTCCAAAGGGTTAAGAGGTGCCAAACAGGGTTGACTTTTGGTTAAAGACTTTCTGTTGGCAGAATCTTTAGACTGTAAAGGAACAGCACTGACCACTGAAAACAAACAAGGACATTAGTTTCACTACAGAACATTCCTGGAGTCAGTTTCACATGCTTTCAAAATTCCCAATGACAAAACTATAAAAACAAGAACATACTCTTCCGGTGGGAGGAAAAAAGGCAGATAATGATAATAGGAAGCAGCCTGACCCACTGACGCTTTTATCTATATTTCTTATTCTTATAAAGGATAAAACAAGACAAATGTTATAAGCTCAGTATCCTAAACCAATATGGCAACTCAGAAAAATGTTCCTAAATGGGTACAAAAGTATAAAATCCAATAAAATCAGGGAAGTCTGAGGTGGAAAGTACAAAAAAACCTGTCCTGTGGCTCCACAAAACCTCTCTTATCATTATGCTTCCTTCAGCCCCAACTCCTAAATCTGACTTGCTATTTAATGGCAAATTAACCATTTAACACTTTCTTCATTTTTAATCATGCAAATCAATCTTCAGAAAAGCCTTCTCCCCAAACTAAATCTCTGTCTTCTTTGCAATGTGGCGTCCATATTTGAGGCAATATGGAAAATTCTTTATCTGATTTTTTTTTTTTACTGACTGCAAAATGACACCTGACAGGTGAAAGGAATCTACTTTTTCAGTCTCACTGTATATCAACCATTCCCTTTGATTCAATCCAGCAAGAATGAATTAAACACCAGGTACTATGCCAGGCACTGGAGACAAAAAAGACCAAAGAGGTAACCCCAAACCTCAAGGAGCTTATGTGTAGAAAATTAAGTACAAAATAGATACCAAGTCAATGGAGACACAATGGGGCACAGAGCTTTGTTTTGTTTTTGTCATTATAACTTCAGTGAGTATATATATTGGGCATTTAATAAACATCTTCTTGGGGCTGCCTGGGATAAAACATGTTCAAGACCTAGAATAAAATCTAGTATATGACATTTCTAAATCATTCACCTTTCTAGTCCTCTAGAAATAACACTGTTTTAATGATGCATGTTATTATATATGCTATTACATAAGTAATAAACATGCTATTATATACATTTTATATCTATAATGCTAACTTAAGCATCAAATATTAAAAACAAAGGCTCATATTCAAAAACTACATAAAACAGAAAATCAGGTTCTAAATTATATGTTCAAACATTCTGCCCTAGTCCAGTTCCACTACTTATGACTTAATTTGCTAGTAAGTAATAGAGCCTAATCAAAGAACAAAGGGATTAAAAAAAAAAAAAAAAAAAGAAAGAAAGAAATTTCAATGCTATTTCACATGATAATTTTTTTTGTAATGGAAAAAAAGAAAAAATTAAAGAATATATTAGTAATATATGGCAAAGTTTTAAAACAATGACCAAATATGCCAGTATCCTTTTTGATTCTCAGTTGATATTTCATTTAAGACAAGGCGTGCAAAATTTAGAAGACCATTTTATAACAGAAATTGTTTCACAGAAAGCAAGCTAATTTCTTCACAAATAGCTAAAAAATGCATTTTAAATCACCAGTTAGCTTCCACCTAATTAAAGAATTAAATTTGGCCAAATTAATATGATTTTTAAATATATGAGATTTCAATCTATTAGAATTACTTTTAAAGAAATAGACAGCATCCCAAAAGTCTAACAGTTTGTTTCTGGGACATTCTGTTAGTGTGTACTTGAAAAACAAATACACTGACATAGACACACATAAATTTAAATACTTCTATATATTGACATCACTTGACTATATATCATGAAACCAAAATCCTTTCCTCTACATAAATGTCATCACCTGTGTATGATAGTGGTCTGGTATTAGTGATTTGCCGAGCTTTCATTGCTTGCTGTTGCTTTTCCAGAGCTGCTAACATATCCCCTAAATCAAGCTGCACGGGAGTCTTACTCTTTTTGCCAGCTGCTTTTGATAAAGCTTCCTGCAAGATGAACAAAAAAGGTTTACCTATATATACAATATAACATAGGGGCAAATTTAAATTTAAGACTGTTATATTTATTATGTCCCTCCCAATTGTTCTTTCCTTATTAGTTGTCAAGTATTAAAATTTCACAAGTGAGAATTATTTTTTAACAAACCTGTATTTTTTTTTGCTCCATACTGATTTCTGAATATTCCTGAGCTGTGGCAAGTGCTGCTGCTAAAGCCTTTTTCTTTTGACTTTTTGCACGTTTAGGTACCGAAGTTGTAATAGGAATTGGAGTCTGAACTATGTTAATTGGTGAATTTTCAGGTAAATCATCCAACTGAGATTTCCAAAACAAAAACAAAAGAATGGGACATTTAATTTAAGGATTACTTACAGATTCTTGGTATCTGTTATTAGAATTATTTCTTATAAATTATATTGATTAAAATAACATTGCTACAATAAATCAAAGCATCAATATGAATACAATTAAGATAGTTTATAAAGATGTTTTCTGAGACATGAGTTTTTGTAATGACACTATGAGACAATTCCATCTCCATCTCTAACTTCACTAATATACATAAATGTGAAAAAAATTCTATATATTTTGTAGATCAATGTTGACTATGAAAATCCACTTTAAAATTAGTGTCAAGAAATTAATATATAATTTATATGATTTCCCAACCATAAGACAATATACTTCATATTAATATATAAAAAGCAATTGATCTGTTTTATTAATGAAATACTAGTTTTAAAAAACATGCTTGCTAATACATTGCTGGTGGAGTTGTAAACTGAGGGCTCTAAAGCTATGCAAATCCTTTGGTCTGGCAATACCACTACTTTGTCTGAAATCTTAGAAAAGGAGAAAGGATCCATATGTGCAAAAATGTTTGTAGCAGCTTTTTGTGGTAGCAAGCAATTAGAAATTGAGGGGATGCCCATCAACTGGGTAATGGCTGAATAAGTTGTGGTACATGAATGTAACAGAATACTATTGTTCTATAAGAAACTATAAAAAGGGTATTCTATAAGAATACTAGTGCTGTAAGATGAGCAGGCTGATTTCAGGAAAACCTGGAAAGACTTAAATGAAGTGAATGCTGAATGAAGTGAGCATAACCAGAAGAACATTGTATATAGTAACAGCAAGACAGGATTAGCTCTTTACAGCAATCCAAGACAATTCTAAAAGACTTAAGATGAAAAATATCATCCACATCTAGAGAAAGAACTAAGACTGAATGCAAATCAAAACACACTATTGTCACTTTTTTTTTCCTCCTTTCTCATGCTTTTTCCCTTTTGTTCTGATTTTTCTTTCACACCACGACTAATATGGAATTATGTTTAAAATGAATGTACATAACAAGACTGCTTGCTGACTTAGAGAAGGGAGAAAAAAAATTGGATCTCAAAATCTTGCAAAAATGAACTCTGAAAACTATCTTTACATGTAATTGGAAAAAATAAAATACTATTAGATAGAAAAAAATGAATATAAATAAATAAAATATGCTTGGTAATTGAATTTAATACTTGCATTAATGGCTATATATAAAATCAACATTGGTCAACAATTCTGATAGTCTGTCCATGTTTAAAAACAAATCACAGCCAAGTGTCAGTCTTACCACTTTTGCAGAAATTTTTTGTTGAATGTTTTCATCTTTAGCACTTCCAGTATCATTCAGTTCTGTAAATTCATCTTCATCCTAAAACAAAGTAATAAATTTTAAAATAAAAACTTAAAAGAGCACAAACCAATTTAGGAGATATTTTTAATTCTTTAAGAGTGTTTAAAAAGTTTTAAGGTTTTTTTCCCAATCATATTGCCACTATTCAGACCCTCATTACCTATAGCTAAGTGTATTTTAACATTTTCTTCACTGGTCAATTTGCCTTTATGTTCTTCTCTTATGTGAGGAGTCCTTCCTATATACTGTAACCATAACAATCTTCCTAAAACAAAGTTCCTAATTCCCTCATCAAAGAGGTTTAATAGCTTTCCAAATAAGCAAAATGAAAAATATCTAAATATAGCATAGAATTTAAGGCCCTACAAAATGTGGCCCTAACTTTGTTTTATCTCCATAACTCCCCCAATCCTACAATTATCCAAAATAGAATTCATTTTTATGTGAACACATTCTGAGCTTTCTCATCTAACAATTTTGCTGCCCTTTCCTTTTACCCAAAATGATTTCCTTTCCTCACCTTTACCTTTCTTGCTCATATTCACTCCCCAATCACTGTCAAAGTCCTATCCATGCTACTTCCCTCTTCATTTCATATCACTCAGAAGCATTTTGCTATTATCTTTGTTTTCACCTCTATCTACTCAAGTGATCCCATTCCACCTTATCATCTTCAACAAATTGCCACTTCTGTCATCTCCACTCTTGTCTTCAATCTCTGTCTCCTGGGTCATTCACTACTGCCTACAACATGTCTCCCTCATACAAAAAAACCCTCTATCTGTTCTGCCCTTTGTTACTAAACTCCTTGAAATGGCTATCTACCAATAAGTGCCTTCAATTTTTATCCTCTCATTCTCTTAATCCTTTACAATTTAGCTTCCAACTTCATCATTCGACCAAAAGACCTCTCTCCAAAATTGCCAATGATTCTTAGCTGCCAAATCAAATGGCCTCTTCTCAATCCTCATTCTCTTTGACCTCTCTGTCACCTTTGGCACTCAATTACCCTCTTGTCCTTGATATTCTTCTCTAGGTTTTCAGAATATCACTCTCTCCTAGTTCTTCTATGTATAAAATTACTACTTTTGGTGCTTAATAAATACTAGATGACTTAAAACAAAAATTATTTGGAAAAAGAAACACATTTAATTCTACTCATAATTTACTAAACAAATATTGAAATAAACAAGCAAGATACTACTTAACATAGGGCTTTAAAAATTCTGATATCGCCTTAACCCTCTCTCATAAATCCTCATCCTTGATGTGACATAGAATGTCTCCAGCCATCAGTACTTACTCTTCTTTCTCCATGTCAAGACCAAACTCTTTATCTATGCTTTAAAACCCAAATCCTCACATTTTCTTCAGCAAATTACCCTCCTCAATCATCCCTACTCCCTCTCTTTCCACTTCTTCATCTTCCTTGTCCCCTCTTTCTTCTTCCTTTTCATCTCTTCTCTTCTCTCTCTTCAATATCTCTCAATCTACTAGTTTTTTCTCCTCTTCTTCCAAACATCCCCATCACCAATGTCAAAAAAAAAAAAAAAATCCTTAGTACTTCCTACTATCTACTAATTAATTATCTCTACTAGCAGCACTTTAATCTCTCCTATCATAGCCAAACTTCTTGAAAAATCCTTCTCTTCTCAATTCCCTCTACATCCTCTGCAATTTTACCTCTGACCTCACTCAATAAGAGTTTTCTCCTTAGTTTCCATATTAACTACCAAAAATGACAGCCTCTTCCTCAATCCTTATCTTTCTTGACACTGTTGACCATCTTCTCCTCTCCTGAAAGTGTTTTCTCTGACTTTTTTTCTGGCACTATTCTTACACGGTTCTGCTCTAAGTTTCCCTTCTCAATTTCACCATCCATTATCATACCCACTGTGGTATAGCCAGCTGAAAAAAATGGAATGTAAACAGCATTAACCTTATCTCAAATGACATCTGTAACGTCTTTCTTTAACTTGTTCAGTTTTTGCAAAAAGACTAAAGTTAGTCCCTATTTGTCATTTTCAAGTAGGGAATTTTTTGGTTTTACTTTTTAATGGCATAATAATAATGTTGGCCTATTAAGCATAATTGGTATTTCAAATTTGAACCAACACACACACACACACACACACACACACACACACACACAACAGACAAAATAATGTTAAGAATACAGAATTTAGAATCCAAAAAGTATGTTTTATAAGTTTTAGTCCCTTCATCTGTAAAATGAGGAAATGCATTCTTTTCATCACTAACATTTTATTCCTAAAAAGGTAATTCTCTCATCCACAAGAAATTTAAAATCTAAAAGAAGACATAAATTTAAAAATATTATTTGATCAATGTATACTTAATAACCTCCATATCAGATGTCACATTAAGCACTGGAGAAATAAGTATCAAGAATTAAACAATTCTTGAGAGATTAATTTTAAAAAAAAAACAAAAGATCCAAAATAAATGTCCCATGGTAGAAATAACAAACATCATACAAGGAAAAGAGAATACCTCAAAGTATAATGGGTCAGGACTTGGTTCTACTCTGTGAGATTGACTGCTTAATGGTTTATTGTCTTGTCTCTTCTGCAAACTTTGTCTTCTTTCTGAGGATGTGCTATGTCCACGACATCTGAATCCAACCTAAACAAATTCCAAAAACAAAAAACTAAAATTTCATAATACTAAACTTTTAAAATAACTTAATTTAGTACAATAATCATAAATATAAATACTAACATACAAATGTTAACATGCTCTTTTCAACATTCACTATCACCAGTATTTTTAAATTGTACTTTAAAAA
Source organism: Sminthopsis crassicaudata (assembly GCF_048593235.1). Taxonomy (NCBI): domain Eukaryota; kingdom Metazoa; phylum Chordata; class Mammalia; order Dasyuromorphia; family Dasyuridae; genus Sminthopsis; species Sminthopsis crassicaudata. The sequence continues at coordinate 520,598,768 of NC_133618.1, forward strand.
AAATCTGTTTAAATCTGGAATTTACAGGAAAACTGATAATAAAAATAACTTCTTCACTAAAACACACTAAAATAAAATGCTATTCATCTGTCTGCAATATAGCAAAATACTCAGTTTAAACACAGCCAAAATAAATAGTAAATCTAAAATTAGCATCGATTTTCAGATCACCTTTTTTGAAGTACTCAATTTATTTTAGTGTTACATTCCCTTACCTAGAAAAATTTTAAAGAACTAAAAACTGTAGTCTCTAGGTTATATTGGCTACCAAAACTTTTAACTAAACTCAAACAGTGCAATTACTGGACTAAGAAAGACCTTGAAAGGAAATGCTTTTATACATGCCTTGAATTCTTTAATCTGAAAGCAAACATATGAGGGTTTTGAAACATTTTTCTACTCTTAGAAGCTGGTCCTTATTTCTAAGAGTGAAGATGAGAAGAATACTGACTTTTGTGTTGTAGGCCTCGGTCATGTTAAAAGTAAGAATATGCCAATACAATCACGATCTGGGAGTTCTGCTAGCGTAAATGTGGCTCTCATTAAGCTGCTAGACATATGACAAGGGCCAAATGAAAATATCAGGCTCTAGAAAGCAGAGTTAAAAAGACTGGAAAACACAGCATGAAATTACCTGGGATCTAATTCTATCTCTGAGACACTGGGAAAGTCATTTAATTTTTCTGGGACTCAACTGCCTCATCTTGTAAAATACAAAATTTGGATGAGCCATTTAAGATTTCTTCCATTTCTAAAACTTAGAGACTATGAGTTTAAAAACAATAGATTTATAACAAATTGTTCCTCTTCACAAAATCTTAATCCAACATTTCATCATGTAGAGATGACTAAAGGTTCTAAAAAGCAAAAACCAAATTTAATCATATTATAGGTTTGAGAATTTCTAATAAAGATGGAAGATAGGGAAGATAGGGTAATAGGGATTACACAGAGCTTCTTCAGAAAAACAAAGACATATGATTTGACTACTATGATAAATGATGAAAAAAGACAAAAATAACCAGACCCTAGTTTTTAGATATCAATATTAGAAATATTCTATTCAAAGTGATATTCACTTGAACATTATAATTCTCCCAACCCTGCCTGTCTTATCATATCTTTTTCCAATGATTTCCTTTCTCTTCATAAGCTCTCTCTAGCATGCTGCTACAACCAAAATGAAGTTTTGCATTTCTGAAAAACTTAGTAAAATTGAAATTTACAACCTAAAAAATACGAATTTTGGCACTTTATACACTTTTAAAATATGGCAATGAAACTTATGAGAGTTAATAATGTCTTTCATTTAGGTTAGAAAAAATTACTTGGGTTTGTTAGACAGTTTTAGTGGCCCTCAAGCCCGATGAATCAAGAGAATGATCTGGCAACATTGATTAGGTTTCATTAAGAGTTCAAAACTAGGAAGGTACATAGTTATGATTAGACCTCACTTGTAATATTCCTCTCAGTTGTTGGTACCACATTTTAAGAATAACATTAATAAGATTAATAAGATTAATCAGGAGTACCCAGGATTGTAAAAGACCTTGAGTCCATGCCATCTGGGAATCAGCTAGATGAAGTAAGGATATTAATCATGGAGAAGAAAAGGACAGTTATCTTTAAGTATTTAAAGGGCTGCTATATGAAAAACAATTAGACTTGTTTTGTTTGGCCCCAGAAGACAGATCTAGAGTAAATGGTGAAACTGCAAAGAATAATTTTAAGCTTCATTAAGGAAGGAATTTTTAACATTAGCACTATCTACAAAAGTGGAGAAGGCTCTCTTGGGAGGTAGTAGGTTCCCACCTCCTCATTTGAGACCTTCAAGAAAAAGCTGAATGGATTTCTTGGATTACAGGAGTTCTTTATCAACTTCTGACACTGGGAAAAAATACAGATCATGAGGATTTTCCCAAGTCTGCCATTCTACCAATATTTATCTGTTAATAAAAACTAAAGAGTTATTTAAAATTCCTGCTTTTTGAAAAATAGGTCTTTTGCTAAAAGATTTTCTATAAACAACAATAATTTGTTCTTACAACAGTAACTACAGATCAGTTTTCAAGAATGATTTCATAGGGGCAGGTAGGTGGCACAGTGGATAGAACACCAGCCCTTAAGTCAGGAGGACCTGAGTTCAAATTTGGTCTCAGACACTTAACATTTCCTAACTGTGTGATCCTAGGCAAGTCACTTAACCTCAACTGCCTCAGCCAAAACAAGTATGAATTCATAGTAATGATACCTAACTATCAATGTTGCCAAGTTTTACCAAAACCAAACAAAAACAAAGATTCAGGTAAGCAAATCACCTAGACAATTTATCACTCAATTAACATCAACAAATATGATTATTTTTTCTTTAGAAACAAAAATGCAATTTTAAAATTCTAGATAAGTTTATTACACCTCAAACTAGTTATCACTTTAGCAATTTAATAAGCATCTGTTGCCAGGGGTTTTAAAAAGCCTAAACCCTCAACAGAAAGAAGTTCCAGGTGTCATTAATTCTGCTTAAGGGCAGGAGGGGGACATAAAAGAACTGATTTTTACTAATAAGGACAAACTGGCTGCTAAAAAGCAGAAATGATAGGAAACATCTGGAGGAAATGACCATGCCATATTAAAGCTCGTAACAGTCAGTAAAGAGAAATTTGGGCAGAGTTTGATGCCCACCCTAGATTTTGGATATTCAATTTTCAAAATTCCAAATTAAAGTAAAAACACTCTACCTAAAATTTTTTAAGGAAAGCTAGCCCAAGAGATGGTACCCTCAATTAAAAAAAAAAAAAAAAAAAACATTCTGTCAATCTTTGCAAAGAAAAAGAAGTTGTATTTAGAAACTAATATGAACATCCAGGGAATTCACTAAATAATTTTGCTTTTAAAAATATTTGTACATAAAATGGAAGCAAATGGAAGTAACTGACAATGAATACAAAGAGCATAGCACTGTACTGTACTATGAAAATGGGGTCAAGAATGCTAAAACTTAGAACAAGTTAAAAGTTGTTAAGTGTTGAAGGTAAGAAACAAGAGATATTTTAAATGTTATTTTGCAGATAAAATAAAGACATAAGGAAGGGAAAGAAATGTTATTTTGTCTTTAAAGAGAAAATAACTTTATATTCTTTCAAGGAAGCAGCTACTTTTCATCCAAGAAGTTATACTATGTTAGGAGAGAGATTATCCAATAAGAATCACAGGAAAAATTAGTAATTAGTAATTTCTTGCTGAAGGCTACTGAAACAGATATCTGTAAATCTCATTAAAAAAAAAAAAGTCTCCTACCTTCCCAGGGTAGTCTGCTTCTTTCCCATGCAAACCTAAGGCATTTTTTAAAAAACCACCCAAAACTTGTAAAATGAAATTATTATATTCAGTTCTCACCACTCACACAGGCACTGTCAGAAAAAAAATACAATCTAAAAGAAATTGTAAAATATTTCACTTGAGTAAAAAAAAAAAAAAAAAACCTGAAGGCCTTAGAAGTACCAGCCTTGTTTCTATCATTTCTATTCATCAAAAAAAAGTAGATTTGGGAAACGAAAAATTAGTTTCAGAAATGAATCTTTCTTGTGGCTAAGAATATAACAAATTCCTAAACGAGGACGGCACCTAACAATAACTGATAAGGATATTCTTGCCTTGCAAATTTAATCAATGAACTTTAAGCTGAAAATGGAAAGGTGAAGGAGAAAGTTCTATAAATATAGGAAAAATAGTTGAAGTTGAAATCTACAGAAGATAAATCCAAAAAAGAAGTCAGCAATAAAACCTAAGCCTCAGTTGTCTAAGTATTGGTATTAGCAAGATTTACTAGGGGCCCTAAAATATGGAGACAAATTTGACTTAAGAATCATATAAGATCCATGACTAGAATGTGACTAGAAAAGTTTTAGCTGAAAGAAAAGATGATAGATTATGGGGGTGGAAGGAAAGAAAACAGGGGAAAAGGAGAAGAGCAGTATGTATATTAAGAAGATCTAATTGAGGAGGAAATCTAAGAATCAGAAAAGAACATATGGATGAAAATCAACAGATAAAAATAGAGGCAAGATTTTTTTACATTAAAAAATATGAAGAATCTGTGAAATCTCTCTTGGAAAAGAACCAATGAGAAAAAATATCTAAAAGATGCAAGTAGAAAAAAGGGGATGAAAAGAATCAAGAGTTCTATAATTAGTAGGAAGTAATAATAAGATCAGGTGAGGAGTAAGAACACTTCATTTTTTGACTTAGGAGAATGACTAAAGATGTTGGGATGGTATTCCTCATTCAAAGGCCTCAATCTTTTAGTAAAGTAGAAGGTTAGATCACCTATAAATCTGAAGGGTTGTAGTACAGTTGGTTTTGGAAGAGTCTCTATGAGGAATAAAATAGAAATGGGCAAAATAGGATTTTGGGATAGCATTGACTTTCAACTTATATTCTATGACACAGAAGTTACCTGTGAATTATTTCTTTGCTCAGTTTGCCTTCCACCTCTAGAAAACGGCTGACTTTTTTCCATCCAAGGTTTTTTCTGAGTTGCCTGAGAAGTTACATTGGACCAACTTGTCCCACCTACAAGGGATAATAAAGATTAAAAAACAAACAAAACAAAACAAAACAAAAAAAACAAAAACAAAAACAGGGGGATAAGAGTAGGGGAAGGAGAAGAGCAAAATTATGTCTTATGTTTTATAATTAAATTAAAATCTATATCAAAGTCAGACACTTTAATTTCAAGAATAGAATATAACAAAGTTGGGGGGGAAATTTTTATAACATTCTTATTTTGAACACATATTGTATCTTGCCATACACTTTTAAGTTTTCTAATTTGCTCAGGAAAGACATCTAAGTTAACATTAACTTTTTTGGAAACTTTGTTTTTTGGGGTTTTTTTCCATTTTCAAGTCTCATAGAAAGAGGAGCAAGACAGATGAAACAACATGGAGATTAATAGCAAGTAGATGATAGTATCAGAACACTTAGATAAATACCTGAACATATTGATGGTTCCACAAGCTGAAAATAAGGGGAAAAAAAAGTTAGAGTTTGCCACTTTGAAATAAACACTTTTAACTTTGCAAAAACCTTCACACCATAAATATAGCACACTCACTACAATTTTAAGAAAAAATTCCTTCTATTTACTACTTTAATAAATTTAAAGGAAAAAGTATATTCAATATAAAATAGGTGTTCAACTGTCATCCTCTCATTTCCATTAGCAACTATTAGAGAAAGTAAATATCTAACCACAGTTACATTCAATAAAGTATATAAATCTAGGCAACGGTTACATACATTAATTGTACCACAATCAATGTTTCTGGAAGTCATCATTGTAGCTTGATTGTTGCTGTGTTTGGGGCTACAGTAACCACTATCACTGTCAATGTCAGCTTCGCTAGCACCTTGCTCACTAGAAGATTCTGCTGTAGGATGGGATGATCTCCTCCTTCTTCCTTTTGATTTCCAAAGCATTGTAGAAGTACTCTCTGAAAGAGACTTATTAGCAATATCTGATGGAAAATCTGAAAAGTAAAGAAAGCATAACAATTCTTTATAGCAAAATGTCATTTTTATAAATATAAAAGTTTACAAATCATTACAAAATAAAATGGCTAGTTGTAAAAGAAAACTGCAGGTATATATCAGTTCTTTAAAATGTAGACCAAAAAAATTCATCCCTTCTAAAGTCAAGCATCAATGCTTTATCATAGTAAAAAGGTGATTTTTGTAGGCTACTTTAGCAGAGTCCAGCTTTGAAAGGTTTTGACTAAATTGAAAAAGCTTTTTCTGTGAAGGTGACTGTGAATTATACTGGTCAACTGAAGACTATCCTGCCCATATGCAGACAGACTCATCATAAAGAGGTTGGCCTCAACAGATTAAACACTCAAAAGATCAGTCAGCCTTGGACAACCATATAGTAAAGTACAAAACTTCTAAAACATGGGTCATAACTCCATATGGGTGCTGGTAAATGAATGTGAGGGTCACAATGTTTTATTGTCAATAAATATTTGATTTGTATTGCCTATTTTATGTACCTACATATCTGTACTCATATAAAAATCTCTTAGGCAAAAAGGGGTTGCAGGAGGAAAGAGTTTTAAGTCTTGATACAGCTGATAAAACACTAGACCTAAGTCAAGAAGCCTGAGGTTTGAATCTTGCCTTAGATACTTACTATTTATAAGGCCCTGGGCTGGTGACTAGACAACTCTGAACCTCAGTTCTCCATTTATAAGATAAAGGGATCAGATTTATCAATAACCTCAAAGGTCTTTCCAGCTATATATCTATGATCTCTATTCTATAGTGAGGATGGTGAAGCATCAAAAAAGGAAACATAAAATGCTAAGAATTTACAGTTTTAGACAATCTACAAAATGTTAATTGTTGGTACTTAAAAATGTGACCTTTGTCCAAAACAAATGAGTTAAAACAGACAAGAAACTATTTCACGAAATTACATAAATCCACATTCAGTTATCTACAAGATTATTAATTGGTTAACACCAACTGCACTACATACAGCTATGGAAGTTCCAAACAGAGCTATTTAAAAAGCTGTTGATGCTTTTAAAATGGGAAATGGTCAAGAGTAAAGGCACTGACTCTTAATTGGTGCAAAATAGTTAAAATGACGCAGTCACAAAGGCCCAGAAAGACCTCAAGCAAACATAGGACTTCCCTGCTAAACAGAGAGAAGGAATAACCAAGGTTAGTTAACACTGGTTTAGAATACAAGCTTATTTGCAAAATACTATTGAGAACAATGAGCAAAACTTTTTTCAAAACAACACAAAGCAGTTGAGAAAATGACTTGACAGATCATTCCAAGAACATTCATTGATGAAACTGGAAATAGGACAAAACAGTTATTAAATGGAACAGGTTTTATCCAGAATTTTTATAGTAATCTATTCTCATGAATAAATGTCTTTTTTATCATCACACTATTCTTATTAGAAATGGAACCTTAATACCCAATGTATAAGTGTCAATGATAAAAAAAAAAAAAAAAGAACTTGTGAAGAATGGATAGACCCAATCAAGAAATCAGCAACAGAGAGAGTTCAATTTTAAAGGAACTCAGGGATTGATTTAGAGAAACTCAAACAATCGAACACTCCAAGACTACAGGGTTCTTTTGCCAAAAAAGAGATTAAAACATTAACTATTACTAACTCTTAATTCTCTCATCTATATAAAATTGCAGTGAGAATGCAACAGACGTGTATTAAAAAAATACCCGATATCTGAGTATAAGGAAGTTTTTTGCAAACTTTTTTATATAAACTATATTTTTATAATCACACAATGAAAAAAAAGCATAGAAAATAAAATTCCATTTTATTATAAAATAGCAGACATAATACCAGAAAATGCAGTTTTGAAAGTACCTTTTAAATATGAGAACATTAAAATTACATATAGTTATAATAGTTGCAATTATGAAAATAACATTGTTCAATGGTATGAAACCATAAAAGCCATGTGAAACTATGGAAAAAGTACTTAATCTGGATGAAAGGAGAAAGAGGACAAAAGGAACCTAGTGTTTGATAAATCCAGACTCCAGCCTTGGGAATAAGAGTTCAATATTTATAGCAGCACTTTTTGTGGTAGCAAAATATTGGAAATTGAGAGAATGCTTATCAATTGGGGAAATGGCTGAATAATCTGTGGTATATGAATGTAATGGAATATTATTATGCAATAAGAAATGATGAATAGGCAGATTTCAGAAAGACTTGAACAAACTGATACAAAGCAAAAACGAGCAGAACCAGCAAAACATCATGCACAGTATGAACAATACTGTGTGATGATCAACTAGGATAGATTCAGCTCTTCTAGGTAACATAATGATCCAAGACAAATACAAAGGACTCACAAAGGAAAATACTATCCATAACCAGATAAAGAACTGATGGATTTGGAATGCAGATTGAAGCACATTTTTTTCCACTTACTTTAATTCTTTGCTTTTTTTTTTTTCCTTTTGATCTGTTTCTTCTATCATAACTATGAATAACATGGAAATATGTTTTATATGATAGCACACGTATAAACTAGATCACACTGCCTACCTTCTTCAGAAGAGGGGAGGGGAGAGAGAGAGAAAACTTTGGAACTCAAAATCTTATAAATATGAATGCTAAAATTTTTCTTGTCATGTATCTGGGGAAAAAAATAAAATACCATTATATTAACAAAAAATGTTCTTAATCTGGAGTCAGAACACCTAGTTTCAAACCATTCCTCTATAGTTTTACTAACTGGGTGACCTTGCATTGTGTAACTCCCATAATTTCCAAAAGCCTCAGAGAGTTTGCACATATATAAAATGAGGCTGAATTAAATGGATTCTGAGTTCCCTTCCACTCTGAGTTATGATCTGCCTACTGTGTTTGCTATTGCCAAGGGAAAAATACCACATAAAATTCAAACAAAAGGATTCACTGGTCCCATCTTATTAACTGCTAGATCCCTAGAACACTATAAAGACTTCTCAGTGAAATCCACTGTAGTGCAGGCAAAACAAAATGGATGAAAAATATACTCTTTGCCCAGTCCTGTAGCTGTACAAGGCAGAGTACCTTGTTTGTCCAACAATATGTGTATTGTATCGGGGATAGGCACTGCAAATAAAATCTAGGTTCAGAATTGAAGAGAAAAAGGAAAAAAATAAGACAGACTGTATTCAAAAAACTTAATTACTTCTAATAATCCCTATCTGTTTTCAGCTACAAAAGCCCATCTTTAATACAAACATTTATCCTAATAATGAAACATTCCAGTAACAGAAGAATTAAAATTACCAACAACCCAAAGGGCAATGGAATGATTTGTAGTGGAAGTGTGACATATACAGCATGTTAGTTATGATGATTTGTAAGGATGTTGTATAAAAGATATTATCAAAAACACATTTGACCTGAAAACAAGGTGTGCCATTCATAAACAAAGAACAGAATAAGAACAAAGCACATAAAGCCTAAGGAATTCTCTGAGACCTTTAAGATCTTAGATGAATGAGAGGAAAACCTCCAGAGCAATGAATAATCTCCCTATGGATGTACTATGGGACAAGAATAATATAGAATGAGAAGATATGGAGGAGCTGCAATTTACTTCAATGGAGGAAGTGATATCACAATTTCAAAATACTATCCTTTACTGAGCTTAAAGACACAGGAAAAAAAGATGAGACTTAAAATATGACCATTTTTGAACTGTAGTGACCAGTCAGCTGTAAATTGATCTGAATTAAAATCTTTTGATTGATCTGAATTAAAATATTTTATATAGCAATCAACTCTAGAAGCTGAGTTCATTAATTCAAGAGCTGAGTTCATTAATTCAAGAGCTGGCATTTAATGTTCTTCACAGCATGGCTCCATACTAGCCTTATAACACATTATTTCCTTTCACATAAACTAAAGTCATCAACTCCCATAGATTCAATGATTATCTCTGTGTAGAAAGATGCCTCCTGAATCTAGTCTTTATCTCTCTCCAGAGTTCCATTTCCATATCTCCAACTTTTTGTTGTTCTGTCATTTCAGTCTTACTCTTTGTGACCCCATCTAGGGTTTTCTTTGTAAAGATAATGGAACAGCTTGCCATTTCTTTCTCCAATTCATTTTACAGATGAGGAAACTGAGGCAAACAGATTTAAACAATTTGCCTACGGTCACATGGTAATAAGTATCTATGGCAAGTTTCAATTCAAAGCCAGGCCTGGCACTCTACTGACTGCCCCACCTAGCTACCCTGGATTTTCAGATCTTCAGGTCATCTCAAACTAGATGCTAATATGAATCTCAAATGCAACATGCCCAGAATATAATACATCTTTTCTCTGAAATCCTGAACTTCCTTACTTCAATTGATACAAACACCATCCTCCCAAGTCATATAGGCTCAGAATTTCACTGTAATCCTTGACAGCACTATCATTTACCTCACATCCCCAATGAGCTGCCAAACTCTTTGTCTATTCTACCTCCACATCAAATCTGTCTTCTCATTTCCACTCACACAGTCACCATTACTGTAGTATATGGACTCTTAACACATCTCACCAAGGATTTTGAAAAAGCTTCCTGTGGGGAGTAAAATACAATAAAAGGGAAATAGGAACCTCGTTCCATGCACAATAAGTTTATTAACAGTGATCATGTAACTAGCAACAAAGCACAATTAACAAAGCAAGTCAGACTGGCCCCTTCAGTTAAGGCCAGTGCCCCTCTCTCAAGGAGAAGGGAAAGACCATTTCTTGTGAGATGCAAGAAAAGTGGTGGGGTATTTGGGGAGCCTTAGGATTAGCTACAGGTGAGGAAAGTTGGGTCCAGACTTCAAATGTGGCTTAGCATACACCTCCCTGACAATAAGGGAATGTTAACTGTTTTATGGGCCACAACTACCTTTACTAATCTTACTTAACTAGAAAATCAAAACCACTTAAACCAGGACCCCTCTCGTTAGTTGCCCCTGAGGGAGATCAAACATCTCTATCCCAAAAAGGAAGAGAAAGGACAGACGATTAGTTGTTGGGGAGGAACTCCAGATTAAAATGGATTTAAAAATTCCAGATTAAAATCCCAAATAAAACCAAGGGGCTAAATACTGGAGTTTGATTAACATCATTACAGCTGGGAGCCTCATTCTGAACTGGGTGAGTTCAGCAGATGCTAACCATTATAAAAATCAATACTATATAAAATCATTACATTGAAAAATCAATGCAGTAGAGATCAGAGGAAATATTAATTTCTATTTTTTCACACTTCTAATTGGTTTTTCTGCCTCAAAGACTCCCACATCATCTTCCATATAGCTATTAAATTGCCTAAAGCACAGGTTTGACTCCTCTTTTTCTACTTAATATACTCTCTGGTAGCCTTCTATTTTCTTTAGGATAGAATATAAACACTCCTTTTCAATATTTAAAATTCTTCATAACCTGGTCAAATGCTAATTTTCTAAACTTTATGATTCAAATTTTCTTTGAGTAAATAACAAAATTTCACTGTTTAAAATTTTATATAAACCAAGGTTCTTAAAAAAAAAAAAAAAAAAGGTCAGTGCCAAAAACCAAGTACATAACAACCATCTTAAAATAACAAAACAATCTGTGCAGACAATGGAGGAAGTTTAAAAAATAAAGGAAACAGATTGTGGCTCCCTACTTCCAAGGAATTTTATAAATTAGCAGACCAAATAAAGGTAAGAATGGGAAGGATTTCTACTGAGTATTATTTTACATTATACTTTTAAAATGGTATAAGCATTTTTAAAAATTCAGATTTCACTTTCAGAAGTCTAGAACTTTTTTATCTACCCCTTCTCTTACCTGTTTGCTGGGAAGCATCCACCAGAAGCACAATTTTTGACCGATTATCAGGTCCTGCAGCATTGGTTTCTTTTTGAGTAGCTACGCTTTTAACTGGTGGCCTTTTACTTTTTACATGTTGTTGTAAAAGCTGCTGCTGCTGATTTAAATTGAAAAAATAATATACTACTTCAATAAAACAATACTACAAAAATAAATACAAGTAAAATTGGAATAGACTAGATCAGAGAGTCAAAAAAGTCCATAAAATTCTGAAATGCTAATCAGATTAAAATGCAATTGGGAATGCTTAATAAAATAAATAAAAAGACAAATACAATATACAGTTAATTTGTGATTTTCTAAATCACTATAAAGGCAGGGATCCTTGATAATTGATTGATTTTTTAAATCTCCTTTTATCTACAGAATACTATTATAATAAGTATTTGACACAGTATGTGAAAATAGATCACCTTACCAAAAAGTTGAATTTTTGTTTCATTAATATATACTTATCATTGGGTAACAATTTTCTCCTGAGAATGAAAAATTATAAGATGATTTCTGCTAAAAAAGAAAAAACTCTGAATTCCTTTTACATGGTTATTCTTTGCTTAACATACACTAACTTGATGGAATTTTGAAATTGAAGAACTGAACTTACTTATTAATTTCCTCAAAAGTAGTATCTCTCTCATTTTTTGGAATGTGGGCCTTATGTGCTATCTATTACCTTACTTATACTATCTTGTGGCCTTGATCCCTTAGAAATTCCATACGGATGACCATCAATGCAATATAGATGACCTGGGACAGAGGCAGATCCAAAGCTTTGTACAGCAGCTGCTACTTTTAGTTTCTACTCCTTCCACCCCCTTCAAAAGCTTACTATAATAGATGAAAGCCTTTTCATTGGTCAGGGAGAAAGTACTGGTTCTCTCCTGTGCTCATGTAAGTGGCAACCAAGAAGTTATCTTTCAGGTTTCAATTCTATTCAAGTGATTTGCAAGACATGATTTTTAATGGCTAGTAGAAAAAATAAGGCTCTTCTATCAAAAAAACCACCTTAAAACAATTTGTTGTCTCCTTTGTCACAAATTAATCTTCAACAAATTCACTTGTGCTCTTAAGGACTCCATTAATTCAGGGATATTTAGTCAGAGCCAGAAGCAGGAAAAGGGGAGAGGAATTGCTCTGTTTCAAAAGATGTTTTTGAGCATGTATCTTTAGTTTTGATAATAAATATGATATTTGACTCACTTTCCTTACTCCCTGGCTAGCCAATTTTACCTAATTTAATTATACCTAGAAAGGGTGATTCTGTTGGTGTTGTTAACAATGAGTAACCCTATTAATGATTTATCTTCAGTTTAAAAAAATAAAAGAAAAAACTCTTCCCAATGACTGTACCCAATTGCATATTCAAAAGACCTATACAGAAGGTCAACTTGAACCACTTTTGTCTAACAGTTAAGTAACCAGATGATGGAATATATAAAAAGGGAAAGAAAAGACAAAAGCCCAATCCTTGAGATGGAGAAAAAAATTGGACCAAAAGGAGTAGTTCAGGACACAGAAGGGAAAAGAATGAGCGAGACATTAGTTCCAAATTTATTTAAATTCCTTTGAAAGACTATTCAATATTCCTGAGTTTGACTTCATTTCATATGGTTTAGGAAAAAATATTTCCTGCTAAATATAATGGATTTTTTATTTAAATCAATGAGAAAAAACAGAATGTTGACAAAAATTCACATTTATAGCTAACTTTGATGAAAATGTATTTTTCCTAATATAAAGCAGTTATAGAAATGCTTCTTTCCTTATATTGCCCAGCATTTTATGACTTAATTTTTTCATTCTATGAAATGACATAAACATAATCAAACATAGGATTGAAAGGCAACAACTTGAGAATAATTCTTTAAAATATCATCACATGATCAACTGTGATGGACTGGACTCTTTTCAACAATGAAGGGATTGAAGACAATTGGCTTGTGATGCAAAGTGCCATCCCCATGCAGAGTGAGAATTACAGAGCCTGAATGTGAATCAAAGCATAGTTTTTTTCACCTTTTTTTTGTTTGTTTGTTTGCATGGATTTTTTTTTCCTCTCATGATTTCTTTCCCTTTTGATCTGATTTATTTATTTATTTGTTTTGCACAGCATGACGATTATAGAAATATGTTTAGAAGAACTGCACATGATTGTCTGCTGTCTTGGGGAGGGGCACAGGAGAGGAGAGGAAGAAAAATTTGGAACACAAGGTTTTGCAGAGATGAATGTTGAAATCTATCTTAGTATGTATTTGCAAAAATAAAATACTATTAAAATAAAAAGAAGAGGAGGACACATTAAAGAAAAAACATCACAGTAGATAAAGATACCAATTAATCAGATGCGACCTTTTACAATCCCAGTTATTATTTAATTTCCAATTCTCACTACTACATTTAGTGGATTGCATTAAAATATTTATTTTTTGCTTAGCATGATCCTAAGCAAATATTAAATAATTGCTTCACAATAATGTAGGTATAATATAAATTCTGAGTTATTAATTTAAATCCTTTGGAAGCACAAGGATATTGTGATTACATAAATTTATATGAAAGATTAACGAAAAGCATAATAACGAAGTCCCCATATAGAGGCTATTGAAAATAAATGAATGGTGGGGAAAAAAATTTAATAATTGTCATTTGTCCTTGTGTATGATGCAACAGATATGTCTTTTGTCCAGGATCAATCTAGCTAAATTTGGAGAGGTATATCACCAAGTTGGTGACAGGATGATAAGCTTTTATACCAAATGAACTCTCAGAATTATCAATCAAGTCAGAAAAAGACTAGAGTTTGGAGTGTTGGCAGAAATACCTACACTGACCAAAAAAAAGACAAAATATGAAATAAATGATATGTGCCCGGGAACATGGTGAAAGAGCCTACCAAAAAATTTCACTTACTATACCATATACTATAGTTTAAAACCAAAACTGTTGAATTATTTGCACCAACAATAACAAAACATACACAATTTTAAAGAAGACAAAGTATTTACTTACTTTCTGCACAATGGGACCTCTGTTACTACTTCTACTTCTGTGGCTGGACAGTGGAAAGACTTGTCCAAGCTGATTTGGACGGTCAGTGCATTCAGTAGGAATAGTATTTAAAGTATTTGCTGTTGGAAAGGTGCTGGAATAAGGTGTAGGAAAAGGATGATAAAATCCCATAACTTGGGCACATGGAGCTGGCATCAACTGGTAATATGTATATTCAGTAGAAACAGGTGGCTGAGCAGATATAATGGGATAAGCAAGGTATGGCCCTGGAGGATTTGGATTTGGTTGCTGCCATCGTAAGTCACTGTTATATAAAGGAAACTGTCTGTAAAACCAATAGGAAAGGAGAAAAAATTTATCAAATTCTTTAATAAATCTTTTTTTAAAATCATGTTTAAGATTTAAAAGTTTTTTATCTAAATTTAAAGTCTAAGACAAAAACAAGTAATTTTTCTATTATGAAAAAATTAGTTCCTTAGAACCGTCATGTAATGCTAGCATGGGGAACAAAGTTTCCTTTCCTTGCTCTAGTTACTCAAATGTTATATGAATGTGAAAAGATTAAACATAAATTCAATATAACTTCTAACAGTTCAACTGTATCAACTACATTTGCTTAAACCTGCAATTTTCTTATGTTCTCACTGTTTTCATCTTAAAATCTCTGACAAACATTTAAGCAACTAACTACTAGATCTACCAACCAATTTCAAAAGCTGTGTGGCAGGATTCTGTAAAGATTTATGCCAAGGTTATCACCATATAAGATTGCTCTTTTGTTTTTTCATTCCTTTTTCATATTCTTCCCTTAATAACATGGATGGATACTCTTATATGCCACTCTAACAATAGAAATGCTACCCAATGGCAAGAGAAGTAAAAATAAAAGAATTAGGTTTTTCTATTCCAGTAGTAGTAATCTTATTAGATCATACTTTTAAGGCTCTCAAATACAATGGAGGAAGAAAGGCTCCTGTCTTTCATTTACAACTTCCTTAGGAATTCTACTAATGAGAGGTACAAGAGTAAAAGGGCTTTTTTGTGGGGAAATAGAGGTGGATTGGAGGTAGGCAAGAGGGAGATGTTAAGAGGAAAGGAGAGGATATTATAAAAGAAAAGCTTTTTTTTCTTTGATTTCCCCAAATTCAGGAGATGTGCATGCATGAAATATACTGGATCTTAAAAAACAAAAACAAAAAAAAAAAAAAAAACACCTACTATTCAATATAATTTCAAAAAAATTAATGATGTTTTCTTTACTTATGAATTCTCCAAGATAATTTGCTAAAAGGCTATAAAAAAAAACAATCCCCTTAATAAAAACAAAACATACACTGTCAAAAGTTAACTAAAAATCATATGTAAAGGAGGTAATGTACATGCCAAAGAAAAATTTTTTCCTTAATTATTCCTTAATTATTCCTTAATTAAAAAAATTATTTCCTTAATTTTCTGTTATTTCTTTTAATATTGTTTGTTATTTCTGTTGCTCAACTCAGTATCATTTATGAAATACTAACAAAATCTCAACAAAAACAATTCTTTCATTTCCCCATTACATAGCCACCTTAGTAATACTCAGAATCTAATGGTCTTGAATATTTGGGGACAATTAACTTGAATGCATAATATTTCTAGAGTACAGATTTACTGTCTTCAAAGATCACATATTTTGTATTAATATACAAATTTAGTAGCAATTACATTGATAGCTATAATGAGAAAAGTTTACAATGATTCAAAAACAAATTCTAACCATTAAATGACATAATTGCTAGCTACAAAGTAAATACTGCACTAGCAACCAATATCTAGACCTTGTAAAAAATGTTTTCTGATTGAAAACAAATAGTAAATAGCCATACTTATTGCTGAACAAAATTTGGGCATAACTTATCTTGTATTAAGACTTAGCAAGTTAAATATAATATACACAAAAAGCTTTTATTGGTTTTTTTTTTTTGCACCCTTCATTTCTCCCTCTTCATTAATTCAATTTTTAATTTAACAAAATAGAAGAATATCATGGAATGATGAAAAAACAAATCTCTCTTTTTTTTTTTCCCTGAGGCTGGGGTTAAGTGACTTGGCCAGGGTCACACAGCTAAGAAGTGTTAAGTGTCTGAGATCAGATTTGAACTCCGGTCCTCCTGAATCAAAGGCTGGTGCTCTATCCAAGGCTGGTGCTCTATCCACTGCGCCACCTAGCTGTCCCCCAAAACAAATCTCTGTCATCATTTTGATGTATGTATATCCACACATACATACAGAAACACTTGTTTGCACTATATAATTTGGGGGGGGGGGGCTTGAGGCAATTGGGGCTAAGTGACTTGCCCAGGGTCACACAGCTCGGAAGTATTAAGTGTCTGAGGCTGGATTTGAACTCAGGTCCTCCTAACTTTCAGGCTGGCACTCTATCCATTGCACCATCTAGCTGCCCCTTATAATATTTTAAAGAGTACTGATTTTTCAAGTTTTAAGCAAACATTTAATTCCATAAAGGTCATTTTATGAATCAGAAAAAATGCCAATGTTATAAGTCACCAATTATGATAATTAAGCATAGCAAACTTTTACACTCTGTCCTTCCCCCAAAAAAAGCACATATACATATTATATACACACACCCAAAACAAAAGTTACCTATTAGACTGGTTTTCCTGCACAAAGGGATAACAAGTTATCAGGTAGCTGGGAATTGGAGTTGGTTCCACTCCACTCACACTTCCACTATCAGCTGGAAGTGCCATTGGGATCATAAGTGTGTCAGGAGTCTTTTTCTGAGGAACAAATGGCTCTACTTCGGCAGATAGCTTGACATTCTTCAGAGAAAAAAAAGAAAAAGAAATCAATATTTTATGAAAAGAAATGTAACACAAATTTGACAAAAGAGAATTTTTCAAAACAGCAATAGAATGATCTTTACTTGGAACCCTCACAGAACACTTAAGAGAAAGAGTAGTGTCACTTAAAAATAACTGAACAACTACCAAGTTATTCATATAAAGCCATGAATTAAAACAATGGAAAAAATGCATAAAAGATTACCAAGTTTCAGTGAAATCATTTCTTCTTACATAATCAAAGATGTTAAAGTAATCAAGAATACAAGGAAGTCATACTTCAGAGACTAAAAATAAACTTGGTAGTAAGATATTTAATTCCACAGACAAAATAGCTTGGGCTTTACTAACTTCTGGGTTTTTTGCATTCACATTAAGGCGAAAGTGGTTACTTCAAAAATATGAAAAATTGCACTGAGATTTCAATACACAATATAGACACCTAACTAAAAAGAAAGTTTTAAAGATGAAATCAAATCTAAGTATTTAACACAAAGAAACAACTTTTTTAAATGGATAAAAATTGTTGGAAAAGTGAAGATGAATTCAACATAAAAATTTTTTAAACTTCAAAAAATATGTTTCTATATTAAATGTTTACTTTTCTAAAAAGGCCAGCTGGATAAATTCAAATAAGTTATCTTCTTTTGAATGGCCATGTCATTATAACAATACACATTTTATAATACTTAATGCTATATTACTGTAGGAAAATTATCAATTATTATCAAACTCATTAACTTGAATGTGAGATCTTATAATTATAAAATCACTGAAAGATTTTATGCCACAGAATTTCAATGAAATGTGTAAGGAAAAGTAGTTTCATCACCTATTACTTGATATTAATTTAATTCATCTGAATCAGAGATGATAAATTATAGACCTCTTTGTCAGCCTGGTTAAACCTCCAGAGTTGTATAGTTTAGTTCTGTAATGGTCTTCAGTCATTTTTATGAACCAAAAAAAGTGCCAATGTTATAAGCCACCAATTATGACAATTAAGCCTAATCAACTTTTATCTTCTGCCCTGCCCCCCAAAACACATATACATATTAAATACACACCCAACACAAAAAACGAACTATTGGACTGGTTTTCCTGCACAAAGGGATTATGAAATTATCAGGTAGCTGGGAACTGGGAATTGGTTCCACTCCACTCACACTTCCACTACCACCTGGAAGTGCCATTGGAATAATAACTATATTAGGAGCTTTTTTCTTTTCTCAGAATGTTTTAAAAAACATTAATTTTTTTAAAGTATTAAAAATATATACAGGATCACAAAGGAAGCCAATTTGTATTTATTTATTCATAGTTCAAAGACCCAGAATAAAGACTTTGACTTAGGTTTAAAAAAAAATCTATGAAAAACAGATTTAAAATGTCTTTGGTTATTAAAATAACTGAATTCTTAACACCATTCAAAGTTTGTCTCAGACAATGCTGTCAAAAAAAAAAATTACAAGGTCCCTCTACAAAGCATATTTTGTAGTAGAATTGTAGCACTAGACTCAAGAGTGAAGAAATGGGTTTAAGTCCCACCTTTGACTAGCTATATGGCCATTTAACATCTATGAGCCAATTTCTCCAATTATAAAATGAGCATGAAGAACACCTATAATACCTAATAGGGTTATTTTAAGGCTCAAAAGGTAATCTCTAAAAACTAGCAAATGTCAAAACACCCTGTTAATACAAATAATAACTTGAATTGATGTAGATCACACAGTCTTTTTTCGTTTAAAAAAAAAAATCTACTGACTTAACCTACTGTAAAACATTCAAACACTATTTACTTTTAAAAAAAAAAAGAGAGAGAGGGAGCTGTACTCAGACCAGATAACTGATATTTTTTTTCTTAATAATCTTTAAGTTTCTCACTGAATTTCACTCTTCAGCCTGGCACTAATTCAAATAACTGAAGTAGATAAGACTTTGCTGTCTATATTCATATGAAAAAATGCTCTAAATCACTATTAATTAGAGAAAGAAAATTAAAATAACTTTGAAATACCACCTCATACCTATCAGAGTGGCTAATAAGACAAAAAAGGAAAATGTTAGATGTTGGAGGAGATGCAGGAAAATTGGACACTAATGCACTGTTGGTAAAGTGGTGAAAACTAATCTGGAGAGCAATTTACAACTATGTCCAAAAAGCTATAAAATTGTATTTACTTTTTGATCCCACATTACTACTACTAATTAGGTCTATGTTCCAGAAACATTCAAAAGAAGGGAAAAGGACCTATTAGTACAAAAATATTATAGCAATTCTTTTTGTATTAAGTATGAATTAGAAACCAACTGGGGAATGGCTAAACAGGCTATGCTATATAACTGTAATAGAATATTAATGTGCCATAAAAAAATGAAAATCAGGATGATTTCAGAAAAAATTGGACTTACATGAATTGATGAATAGTGAAGTGAACATAACCAAGAGAATGCTGTATACAGTAACAGCAATACTGTCCAATGAAGAACTGTTAATATTGCATTGCTATTCTCAGCAATGCAATAATCCAAGACAACACCAAAGAGATTAATAATAAAAGCATACTTTCTGCCTCCAGAGAAATACCAGCTGGTATTGTTTTTCACTTTCTTTTTTTCCCTTTTATTTGAATCTTCTTGTATGAAAAGACTTTTACTGAAATGTTTTACATAATTGCACTTATATAACCTAAATGTTTTACATAATTGTACATATATAACCTAGTTTACAATATCAGGGGAGGGAAAAGGAATGGAATTTAGAAGTCAAAAATTTAAATAAATTTAAATTTTAAAAATTGACTATAATTTTACTTTAACCTTAGGTAGCAACAGAGAGCAAAAT
The DNA here is from genome assembly GCF_048593235.1 of Sminthopsis crassicaudata. Taxonomy (NCBI): domain Eukaryota; kingdom Metazoa; phylum Chordata; class Mammalia; order Dasyuromorphia; family Dasyuridae; genus Sminthopsis; species Sminthopsis crassicaudata. The sequence continues at coordinate 520,618,881 of NC_133618.1, forward strand.
GTTACCACCAAACTGATCAAAAAAATTAGCACTTCTTACCAGTAGAATTGTAAGTGGTATGAGAAACACTCCAAATAACACATTAATGAACAGATAGCAAGAGATTATTATGATAATTGAAAGTTTCCCCAAATGCAAAAAAAAAAAAAAAAAAAAAAAAATCAAGTCTTCAAATATAGTTGAAAGAAAAATAAAATATCGGAGATGAAGGATCTGGCTTCAAGTTCTGACTCTTACTACCAGATCTTGTGACTTTTCAGAAGTCACCAAAACCTCTCTTAGCAAGGTCTTCCAATTCCAAAATTATGCTCTTATAAACAAGAAATTTAAAGATTAAATTCGCTTTGCTTTGACAATGTATATGTTTCTGCCAAATTGTATTTAAATTAATTTTTTAAAGAAACAAGCTAAAGCACCAGAAATGTTTAAAATCAAATTTTGCAAAACAATTGTTTTTAAATATGAATAATCATAACCTAACAGATCTGTTTTGTAATTCTGCATTTGTGTATATTAACATATTTTTAAAGCAAGGAATACTTCCAAATCAAATAGACTATATTTTACCAGTGTTAAAAACTACTAACCATCACAACTTTCAGGTGAAAATAATATAAATTATAGTAATTTCTATATACACATGCAAAAGCTTTGCAGAATATTTTTTTAAAATGTATTGTCAAAGCCTTCTTCAATTCAAAACTTAAAACAGTTTTCACTAAATTGTTTGTGGTGCCCCAAATCTTTCAGAAAACTTGATCAATTTGATCAATGAAATGCTTAATATAAAATATGTATAAAATCAATAGATTTTTTTCAAATAAAAAATTTCATATTTATTCAATTTTAAGCTTGTTTTCTCTTTGATTTGATGTTTTTCAACAGTACCAGTTATATATTAACAATTAAATCACAATAGATATAAATGACCATTTTGTTCTCTGCCTAAAAGAAAAGCTATTGTAGTCATTACCAGCTGCAGAGACAGAAGATGTCACTAATAGGAACAGACTGGTAAACTATATTCAACAGTTAAAGCACTAGAGAGTTGTTGGGTTTTGTTTTTTTTTAAAGATCTTGTTTGTTGTAACTTTAAGAAGTTCTGTACCTCACATTAAAATGAATTGTCTTCCCTAAAACTCCAACACACTGATGAAGAAAGCAACATAAAAATTCCCAATTGTTCTCTCATATAACACAATTTGATAAAGCAGATACTGACAATTTGTTAGGAATGACTATAACACTAAACTAGAGAAAAGATACACTTTATATTTGTGTGAAAATGAAAAGAAAAATTGGATTATGGGATATTTTCATTGTTAGCTATGAGAATATAAGAGGGCATGCTATATAGCTAGGTTTTGGTTTTACTACTAAATATTTAAATTTTGGGTTTAATTAGATTTAAAAAATTTAAGGGATTTTTCAGATATCAAAAATCTGACATTAAGAATCTGACTGAAGGGGACAGCTAGGTGGTGCAGTGGATAGAGCATCAGCCCTGAATTCAGGAGGACCAGAGTTCACTGGTCTCAGACACTTAACACTTCCTAGCTGTGTGACCCTGGGCAAAGTCACTTAACCCCAGCCTCAGGAAAAAAAAAAAAAGAAGAATCTGACTGAAATAAAGTTCTAAAACTATAAAAATACATCATGAGAAAAAAAAAAAAAAACAACTGAGTATTATAAAAGCTAAATTATGCTTTTGGCTTAAATTATCTTTTAAAAAATCCAACATGAAGTTAAATTACATTTTCTTCTTTAAAGTACTTCAGAATCAGTATATCTTAAATGAAATTATTTCACAATTTAAAGACGATCGCTATAAAAATTATTTCCATATAATTATACCTGAAACTATTGCAGGTATATTGGGAGTTTATACAGTTCATTATAATCTTTTGGGGAAATTACAGAAATAGAAGCCATTAATGACACTATTTTTGCAAGTAGGATATTCATGTTACCTTTCTGTCCCCCCAAATAACTCAGAAAGAGATAAAAATCTTCCAACCTATTTCATTAGACTACTTTTTAATTCAACAAGTATTTACTGATGCAGTTATTTGAGGGAATAAATACCATCTATATATTTATTACTTATTCATAATCTATATTGTACATTTTTTGGTGATGAAGTTACTAAGAAAGATAAGACTTCTTCCCAATTCCAAAGAATGTAAAATTAAGACTAAACAATCTGCATTAGAAAATAATAATACTATCTCATAATGAAGTTTCAGAAGAAATTATGCCTCCCACTGAAAGAAAAGGGAAAAACTTTAGACTGTAAAAACACTTTGTATTTTACCCATCTTGGAAAGGAAACTAAAATCAAGCTTTAAGATATTTTGCCTTCTGTAGCCAAAGTACCTTCTGAAGGAAAGTGTGATATAATGAAAAAAAAAAAAAAAAAAAAAGAGTATGCAAGAAAATCCCAGAAGCTATCCTTCTAACAGCCTGGAGATTAACTCAAAATGTTTACACTGACTAAATAAACTACTTGCCCAAAACAAACTACAGGAGTAACTTTAGTCTGAATGTAAAATTTTTGCAAGATTTTAGAACACACGTAGAAAAATCCAAGTCTGTAACTTTAACTTAAGATTCAGTTTTCTTATCCACTTGCATTCTTATTCACCTCATTTTCTCTTTCTTTCTTTCTTTCTTTCTTTCTTTCTTTCTTTCTTTCTTTCTTTCTTTCTTTCTTTCTTTCTTTCTTTCTTTCTTTTTTTTTTTTTAAACTAAGTAGACATAATCCAATTCAAATAAAATACTGGATGTAGCACAGTATACATACATACTATTTACTGGTACTACTACATTTACTGATTTGTGACTCAATGACAGAACCGTCATAAAATTTGTGTCATTTGTTTTTGCATTCAGAGAAGCCAAGTCAATTGCCCTAACTCTACAGTAAAAAAATGAACACATTTTGGGGTAATTTAACATCATTAATGATGTTATTAGAATTTTTAAACATTGGGAATTATGAAAACTTATTTTTAAAAAGAAGACATAAGAAATTCCATTCTCAATAGGTTCCTGGCATATTGCATATATATACTCCTCATGGAATTACAGCTTTCTATAATTCTTCGAAAATAACAAGAGTCTAACAATTTCTAAGCATATAACTCTCCATTAGTTATTCACTGGAAAGCAGGCCAATTTTTGAATTTTGTATACTCAAATCTTAAATCTGTGTAAATAAACTGGTCAATATTTCATATTCAAGGAACAAGATTTCCTTCACTGTAATAGATTATGATCTGCAGTTTTTGTTGCTTTGTTTAAAATCAAATATTAAATAAAACAAAATCTAATTATTAATTCTTCCTATCCCTCCTCACAAAGAAAAGCTATGCATAACTGGTCCTAAAATACCTAAATGAAATCTAGAAGTTTGTCTATTTTTCTTGGTAGTTAAGATTAAAATACATATTTTTTAATAAAATCATCTACAAGACTACTAGAATTCTTTTCTAATAAGTAATATCTTTTCTAAATGTTGTAGTCATTATAACAATTAGGATTATTTATGGAATCACAGTATTTATGTTCTTTATTTATGTTTAATGTTTTTTATTTGTTCTTAGAAATCACCTACTCCAAATCCTTCATCAGAACTGTTAAATATATACTCTTTTACACTGAACAAGAGACCACAGATAGGCTCCTTGGAGAATTAAGGGAATACTATTAAGATCAAGAAAAGAGTCAACTGAGTTTTTTAGGTAGAAAGGTAAGTATAAAGAAAACACTTAAGGTAAAATACACACACTTTACACCAATCTCCAGACTTCACCAGAAATTATTTCCTCATAGACTTCATATTACAAAAATGACCACATTCAAATAAATAACTATGTTAAAAGTTGTTGTTTAAATAGTTAATTGCACTTCCTTTAGGATGAAAGGGACTTTAAGTATACACTAGCATTACTAGTTACTGCTCTGGCATCCTGGTGAATAACCAAAATATTTAACCCTTTCATTAGCCTACATCTATAAATAAGGAAATGGTTCAACAATTTCTTATTTTGTCACCCTTCAAAACGTCAGCCATCTTTAATAAACACTTCTTTCAGGCTTGAGTTAGGCCACAGAAAATAAGGCAGAGATATTAACAAGGTCAACAGAATACAAAATATATTTCTAAAAGCCCTTTTCTAGGAATATTCCCTTGTGAATTCCAGATACACTCTTATAAAATTCATATTTTAAAAATCACACGTGTGTATATACACATCTAAAATTGAGAGAAGGGGAGGGAAGGGAAAGGAGCAGAGAGAAAAGAGGTGGAAAAAGAGGGAGGAAAAGGGATCGAGAGAGGGGGGCAAAGAGGAAGAGGGAAGAGAGAAAAAGAAACGGAGAGGGGGGAGGAAAGGGGAAAAGAAAGGAAGGAGGGAGAGAAGAGAAAGAAAGGGAAGGAGAGGGAAAGGGAAAGGGAGAAGAGAACCTGGATCAGAGTCCTAGGAAGTTGAACATGCCTCCCCATCCCCAAGATACATTCACAGTGAATGCACCTCTCTTCTTTCTCCATCCTACGCCCATTACCTGGTTAAGGCTTTTAGCACAAGGCATACATCGAAAGGAAGTGTATCTATCAAATTTGCTTCACGTTAACAGCTCTTGTAGAAGGTTTGGGGGAAAGGAAGCTAAAACATTTGACTTTAATCTTTTTCCTTTTTTTTTTTTTTTTTTTTTTTTTTTTGGTATATCAATTATTCCTGTCAACCCGTAATACTAACAGCGCTCTAAAACTTAGCAGACTTTGGTATAAAAACAAATCAAACAAACAAACAAAAAGTCCTTTCCAGATTAAAAAAAAAAAAAAAAAAAGTAATTGGCACATTACTTTGGTTCGTTGAATGTCCCTGAACTTTTAAAACCAGCAGGTTTGTTTGGGTTCGGAAGCGTAACCCGCTCTGCCTACGTAGCTAGTTCGAGGCTGTTCTCCCTTTCGGGGAGCGTGAGGACGTCACCGAGCGGGAGGAGGACTACAAAACTATCTAAAATACCTGTGAGCACCTGGGTGCAGGTATCCCTAAAACTGACCTTTCTTTCTAGGCCACCTCACAGAAATGCCCTCTTTCTCGAGTGTGCATTCTGACGACACATCCCATTGACACTATTTGGGGGAATTGGGGGAACTAAAGATGAGCCCTCTGGTTGGGAGGGGAATAGTACCTGGATCACGCAGGTGCCCAAACCCGCTGTCAGACCCGGCTCCGCCAAAGCCAAACCCCCGCGGTGGGGAAGGCGGGGAGCCCCCACCCTCCGGGCAGCCCGAGCACCGGGGGGGGCTGCGAACATCAGGGGGAAGGGGGAGGGGAACTGTCAGACGCGGCCCCGGAACGAGACTTTCTTTCCGCATCCGTACCGGGCCTCGGGCCTCTGCAGGCTCCGGGGCTCGCCCGGTCCGGCCCCGCGTACCTGGTCCCCGGCGGCGGCGGCGGCAGCGGCGGCGGCTCGGTCCATGGCGCCTCCTACGGTAGCGGGAGCCGCTCTCAGTCAGCGTCGAGGACGACCAGGGCCGCTTCCCCCATGGCCCCCACCCGGGACGTGACCGTGATCCAGGCCCGCCCGCTCCTCTAGATCCACCTCAGATACAGAGTCCGGCTACGCCACTGACCGTGGCGGCGGCTCCTAGAGCTCTCCGAGATGATGGAAGAGGAGGAGGAGGAGGAGGAGACCGGGTGGGGGGGGGGGGCGGGGGGAGGGGAGAACCGTGTAAGGAGGAGGCGGAGGGAAAGAAGCAGCGGAGGGAAGGGCGGGGGGACGGGGAAGGGGGGGAAGAGAGAGATTATCTAGGACGGGAGCCGAGGAGGCTCAAACGATTGCGGAAGACGTTGTCAGCTCCAGAAAGGAGCAGCCTTCTGGGGAAAGAATGGGGCGGGACTCTGGCTGCCGGAGTGACGAAGTTTCTCAGCCAATGATGGCCCTCACAGCCGAATGCTCAGAACCCTACATACTGTGGCTGGCTGGGTGTAAGACTCGAGAGGAAAAATGCTATCTAACTCCAGGGAGAGCGCTCACGCAGTCTGAGTGCGGGCTAAAGTATACTTTGTTCTTTGTCTTTATTTTTCCTTGCAACATTGTTGACAAGAAAATAACGTTTTGCACGTGTACAATTGATATTTACTTTCGGGGGGGAGGGAGAGAATTGAGGCGGAACTGGGGACGGCTGGCTCACTTTTGAATATGAATTAATGCCTGGGGCTCGTACCGAAAAACTCTGGGTGGTTGGGGAAGTGGCCCCGAGGTCCTGTACCTGGCACTCTGTGATTCTGATCCTCTCCGTCCCCACTCTGCACCGAAGGAAGAATAATTTGTTACGGTAACATTGTTCACTGAGTTAATATTTAAAAGACATCCTGTATTCATTTCAATTGGTTCAGTATCTACTATGTGCCCCACTTGGTTCTTGATCCTGGAGATTTGAAGATGTATCCCCATGGTTCTTACCCCTAAGAAACGTAATGTAAAACAGGCATGAAACTTGCAATTCAATTCTACCATCGTTTGTTTATTGGGTACCTACTACGTGCAAGACAAGGTGCTGCTGCTACAGATACAATGTGGCTTTCATGGAACAAAGAAGACCTAAAACATTGACTGAAGATAAACTCCCTTAAAATTTCAGTGACTTTTAGGAAACTCACTTAAGCTTTTTAAACCTCAGTTTCTTCACCTGGCAAAGGAAGAAACAACTAGATGTTTTCTTCTATCCCTTCTTACTTTAAATTGGTGATCCCGAGATTAAGCCCTTCTTAAACTTACTATTGGGGAGGAAATGACATGCATAAAAAGGAGAATGAGATAAGGGCAAAAGAAAGGCTCCAAGTTGGAGAAGAAATTTGAAGAGGAGGAGATCACTTTCACTTCGTGGAAAAGATGGCATTTGAATTGAGCAATGAAGGAAGGAAGGAATCTCAATTGATAAGAAAATTAGAGGGTGGGGTAATCTATGCTTGGAAAGCAATACGGTATATGCAGAGACAAAAAGAGAAGATACAAAATAAATAGAAAAAATACTACACTACAAGTTACAACATGACCAAACCACATTTGCATTTTTATTGTCAAATCATTTATTTTAAATTATACTTTTACCCAAACAAATGAAAATACCCTTGAATTTCACAATTATTTTATAATGCCCCATTTGGCCTTGCATTTCCCAAAGCTGACTCTGGGTTCAGTCTGTTACATGGTCGTTAAAAGGCATGAAGATAAACAGATTCTAATTCTTCTCATTGGAAAGATTAATAGAATCCTGAATTTCCTAATTTGTTTTTTCAGGGCTGCCACAAAATTAGACACTACGATCTTTGGTCATAACATAACTAATCCAATCCAATCCACGGTTTATGGAAATATTTTCCCTTTTTAGGAAAAAAAAAAAAAAGTTCAGTTATCTTATTGGGGATTGAGCTAAAGAAAATTCTGTAAACTTTTTTGCTACTTTTTGTTTCAAAATATAAATATGTGAATAAGTTACTGAATGTAGATGAAAATAGAACTTTTTATGACTTATTTACATTTTCCTTTGTAGAAGGGAGAAAACTAATTACATTTGCTACAGATATAAAAAAAGAAAAACAGAATTACAGAGTTGGAAATTACATCAGAAGCCTTCTAGTCCAACTCATACCTGAAAATAAATGTTCCCTATAAACATTCTTAACGAGCAATTATTCAACCTTTTCTTTAATATCTCTGATGGAGGGGTGGGAGAGAGCAACTACTTTCAGAGAGGTCCATCTCACTTTAGGAAAGCTCTAATTTTTTAAGAATATATTTCTTGCATAGAGCTAAAAATCTGCCTGTCTGTAGCTTCTCAAGTTGGCCCTCATTCTAGTGTTGAGCCCAAGTAAAACAATCTAGTCCCCTTTTCACATGACAGGCCTTTAAATATTTGAAGATAAGTATTGTGTTTCTCTACCCCCTGCCCCCTCAACAAGTCTTTTCCAGCATTAATCTCCTTCATTCCTTCAAACACTCCTCTTATGGAATGATTTCCAATCCTCTCACTATTGAAGTTGTCCTTTGAATTTACTCCAGGTATCTTCCTAAACATTTGGCAACCAGAATTGAATCTTGCATATGAGGCTTGGTTATTGCAGAGAACGTTGATCTCTCTCATTATAAACATTATACTTCTGTTAACATAACTTAAGTTCCCATTTTTTTTGACTGCTATCTCATAGTTAGATCAAGTTGAACTTAGAATCCACTAGACCTCCTTCATAATAAATGTCTATTGATTTATTGACATCAAGTATTGCCTAGATATGTCTCCATAATACTGCAATTATACAGTTGGTTTCTTGAACCCATGTAGGAATTTTACATTTACCATTATTAAATTTCATTTCACTATACTCTGCCCATTCTTATAAGCAATCAAGAATTTTCATTTCCTGATTATATTGCTTAAGTTTTGCACAGTGGCACTATTGTAGCCAATGAGGTTTAACTGAGGTGATTATTGCTAATTGAAAACTTTTCTGATATCCCACCATGAGGACCTGATTATGTTGCCTACTATTTTAACTCTACCTCTCATTTTTCTATTATCTAAAAATTTGATTAAATATAGCACACATCTCTTCATTTGTCATTGATTTAAATATTGAAGAAAACCAAAATAAAGACAAAAAAAAGACTCTTGAGAAAACACATAGCACCAGAAAGCACTCTTTCAATCAGGCCATTCAGGAATATCCAAATACATTTAACTTTTTCTAAAACCTAGCTTCCATCATTTCATCTTGTCTATATAGGTATTATGAGAGAGACTTTCTCAAATGCCTTACAGAAATCTATATGTAAATTGCACACCCCTTACTAATCAGTGTAATAAACTTTATGATCTGTTTTTGATGAATCTATGTTAGCTCTTATTGATCATCACTCTCCTTTTTAAATGTTTATATATCTCTTTAATCTTTTAAAATAATATGTTCCAGAAATTTACCAGGATCATCATAGATTTCTGAGTTCTCTTAATTTCATGATATTGGAGGAAATATATACACATGACTAAGGAGAGGTTGTATAGAAAAATATTTACAACAGCATTTTTGTTTTTTCCAAGAGAACAAATGTAGTCCACATCAATTGGGGAAATCTCCATTTACCACATGTTATTACCCTCTCTAGAGGAGCTTTTGAGGTCACTTAATACAGCTTTCTACCAAGACCATTGGACTACTTAATTGGGAGGGACACAGTTAGACCTACACTTTAAAAAAATCATCTTGGTATTTGTGCAGAAACTACACTGGGAAAAGGAGAAATAAAGTACAAAGACCAATTATGAAGCTCTTGCAATTGTATAACTTAAGATGTAACGAAAACCTGAATTAGGATAGTGGTCATGGAAGAAGATAGAAATAGTATGAACAAATTTTTGTCGAATCAGAACACACTTAAAAAAAAGTTTTATTGATGTTTTTAATCATTACAGAATACCTTTTCCTATAAGATATGTATCAAGCACTATTTTTTTACATGAAGATATTCCCAACTGCTGGTCCTTCCTTGCAAATTAATTTGCATTTAACTACTTTGTATTTATTCTCTTTATAGTCTACATTTACTTATATAATGTACTTTTTCAAATTTCCCATTAGAATGTAAGTTGCTTTTGAATAGATTGTTTAATTCTTTATATTTGTGTTCCAAGTGACCAAGTGACCAAGACAGTGGTGGGCATTTAATAAATGCTTGTCTATAGATTGTATGATTGATTTACATCAGAGTCCTTTCCTTCCCCACCATCCTCCAGTGCCCTCTCATAACAAATTAAATTAATCAATCAACAACATATAATATAGAAATTATTTTTCTCATGGTGTGTATTCTATCCTAATTTCTCACCTTTATGAGGAAGAAGCTTTATATTTATAAACATACACATACATGTATAAACATATAATGTATGTGTGTATTTATAAATATAGATATATATGATACACAAATATTTGTATATATAATTCTCCCTTTCTGAGACTTTCATTGTTGTTATTTTTAATTATTCAGAGTGAAGAAGAAACTTTCTATTACATTAAAACGGCTATTTGATATAACTGACTAGCAATACAAATGGCCATAATAATTCTAAAATAGGACAAGATGTCAGAATGTTTGAACCTATGGAGTAAAATATTATAAAACACAGAGGGGAAGTAAAAATAAAGGGAGAAATTGTGTCATTTTTTTGTTCATTTGTAAGCAATTGTAAGGAATAGAGGTTTAACAATGATAGAAATGTATAGAAATCCTTTAGCTTTCTAGTTTGAAGATTTCAATCAAAAGCCTTCCTCTTTGCAGAGTAGGCATTCAGACAAAAGCTTCATGCTTATTTAAGATTGGGAAATTACATGTAAATGAAGTACATAGTGAAGAAACTTTTACTACAAGTTTTGATTGGTTCAACCACTTTAAAAATCAATTTCTATTGCATAATGTTAAAATTACTAGAGAAATGGCCAGTATAGATGAGGACCTTATAGCTAAATATCCTGATGAAAATAATCAAGGTGTGTGTGTATATATATGCTGACCAGCAATTTTTAATGTGAATAAGACTGGTTTATGCTAGAAAAGGATGTCTTCTAGAACATAAGAAAAAAAATTTAATCTGGATTTAAAGTGACTAAGTATTGTGTAAGATTTTTGTTGTTTGGGGCAGGTAGTGCAAAAGTGAGGGAATTTTAAGTTAAAATCTCTCTCCTGTCTCAAAATCCATGAGCTCCTGAGAGACCCTGCCTGTCAATTGTTTCCAGCTCTTTGGCATGGATGACTAAAAACTGTTTTTAAGACTTATTTTCAACTTATTTTAACCTAGCCATTGAAAAATATTGCAAGGACAACAACATTGTGTTGAAAGCATTACTGATTTTAGAGTATGTCCCAGGTCATCCAACTGCACTTGGTTCTTTATATGAGAATGTCAACATGCAAATTTACTAATATGTGGATAAAGTTCTTTATACCTATCAGCCTACTTATGAAGATTTAAAGAGAAGACAGTTCAATAGTTCATACTGCAAAAATAAATGACAACAATATTTTCATCATATTGTCATTATAGACATATTTTAGGTACAATATTCAGTTACTTTTCATTTACTTTCTACAACTATTATTTTATTTTTGTTTCATTTTATTTTTTGCTGGGGCAATTGGGGTTAAGTGACTTGCCCAGGGTCACACAGCTAGGAAGTGTTAGGTATCTGAGGTGAGATTTGAATTCAGGTCCTCCTAACTTCAGGACTGGTGCTCTATCCACTGTGCTACCTCACTGCCCCTTACAACTATTATTTTATAATAACTTGAATCAGAAATAAACTTTTCTTTATCCTTTGTTCTTATATTATACTGATAAAGAGATTTTTTTAATCTTATTTTTAACATTTTTTCATTGCATATTTCCATTGAACTAGATCCAATGACCACATTTTATTTATAGTTTTAAGTGAGAATAGTACAAGCTTAATTAAATGTGATCACTTCATGGAATTGATTATTTGCACTTATATATGAAGTGTATTTTATTATTTTATTAACTCATACAAATTTCATGTACCTCTAAATTCCTGATATCCATCATTTCTTATTGTATGGTAATATTTTATATTCCTTTCCCACAATGTTCTTCAGTCATCCCCTAAAAATTGGACAATCACTTTACTTCCTATTCTCTGCTAACACAAAGAATTGAGGGGAGGGAGGAATAAGCATTTATATATCACCTATACTGTTCCAGCTACCATGTCAAATACTTTACAAAAATTACTTGATTTGATCTTCATATCAACCCTGCAGGCTAAGTGCTGCTATTATCCTCATTTTAGAGTTGGGAAAACCAAAGCAGACTCAAATTAAATAATTTGCTATGGCTCACAAAGCTAGTATCTGAGGCTTTTTGAGCTCAGACCCTGTCCTCTATCTACTTTGCCTACTATAACTATATGGAAACATACTAAATCTTTGTCTCTCTCTTTGATTTCTTTGAGGTGTATGCTTGTTAGTGGAATTACTGAGTTGAAGGTTTTGACAGGTTAGGCTTAGCTCTGACATTTCATCTACATTTGGAAAATTGTATAATTTTTTTTTTAAAAAACTTACTACATGTGCTCATTTTATCACATCAAAAACTTTTGCTCTTAAGAATATTTTAATTATCATTTGCCTGATCTCTAACCTCTATCCCTTTCCCTTTTTGCCCCCATTCCATTACAGAGTAAGAATGATCTCTCCTTCCCAAAGTCCTGTTGACTTGTGCACATTGCTTTTTTACACTATTTCTTCCCTTGTCTAATCCATTCTCTTTGGAAGTATAATCACACATCAGTTCCCTACTCAAAAAACTTTCCATAGTTATTCATTACCAACCAAATAAAATATAAACTCCTTAGTTTGGAATCCAAAGCCTTCCCCCATCTGGTGCCATGCTCCCTTTCTCTTTCACTCAGTTGACTTTGCAGCCAAACCATTCAAAGTCCAGAATTTAAAATTCTTATTTTATTTAATAGGCAATGGAAGGCCATTGTCTTTTTGTTAGCCTTTCCAAAGGCCATTCTCTAGTCTTAGAATGGACTTTCCACCCCATCGATACCCTCTCCCCACATATTGACTCCTTCCCTTATTCCTATTCCCAGGTCATGTGCTTCCTTGAAATCCCTAGTGATTCTCTCATGAAGACCATAGCAGGAAATGAAAAAAGCATATTATTTCCTATCAGACAACCTGTATTCGAATTCCCAGGCCTCTGTGACACTGGACAATGTTGGGATTACTAGGTGAGAACTCGGGTTGTCTGGATATTGAAAAGGTGAGAATTCAGGTTGGACAATTACAAGGTGAGAACTCAGGTTGACTTGATGGAAGGAGCAGGCTCATTGGCTGAGGTGGTTCTTCCCAGAAGCCCTTGCATTATCCCACGCCCATTCTCTGGGAGAATAAAAGAGAGGACTCCCAGAGATAAGAGAAGTCTCTGAATTACATCAGGCTTGACGAGGCTCTCTGCAGGAAGGGAAGTCACTTCTCTGGACAAGAGTTAACGGTCCAGACAACTGACACAGAGCTGTCACAGAGAGCTGACACAGCAGATCTCCTGCCAGAGAGAGACGACAGCACGTTACATTTGGCGTCCACACGTGGGGCAAGGACTTTTGCTTATCCTGACAAGAGGAGCTAGACCAGACCTTCGCAATTTGGCGCCCGAACAGGGACAGACACGGTCCTGATTCCAGTGGAAAAGCTTCCGATCTAGATCTCAGTCTCTCTGACCCAGAACCGTGAGTAACGAGGAAACTTTGTTAAAGATTAAGTGAGCGTGCTAATAGATAAATAAGGAACTTAACTTGTTAAGGGCTAAACCAGGAATCTCTTATAGCTGAAATGGGGCACATGTTAGCTAAATTCAATCCCTGGACCTCAGCCGACTCAACCCCAGCCCCAGAAGCAACCTCAGCTCCACCCCCATTCAGGAGTGGTACTATAGAGAGTATAATCAAGATAATTGAGGAGCAGAGTTTACTTGTAACCTGGGTACAGATTGCTAAACTCTTGGCTGCATTAAGACGCACATCCCCTTGGTTCTTAGAGGAAGAAAAAGATAAATGTAGATAAGTGGAAGCTAGTGGGATATGAAATGAAAGAATTTAATGCAAAAAATGGGCCTCGTTCAATTTCTGCAGAAGTATTTTATATCTACAACATAGTTCAATTAGCCTTAAACTATCAAGCAAGTTGTAGGAGAAGGAAAAGTTCTAAAAATGAACAGAGGAGGAAGTGTGAGGAAAAAAGGAAAGATCAAGATCTTTCCCTAGAGCAAGAGGATTTAAATGAGGAATTATGGTATGATTCTCTTGAAGAAGCTTCAACCCTGCCTAGAGAACAGATTATTGACAGGCCCACATCAACCCCACCTTCAGAGGTGGAGGAAGAAGGAGGGGAAGAGGCAGAAACACAAACAGAATCACCTGTGAAGCAGCCTAAGCCTATGACAAGATTAGAAAAAGCATTGGTTAAAGCTAAGAAAGAAGGACAGGATATAAGTGATTTTATACATGCATATCCTGTGATTGAAAATATTGATTCTGTAGGTCATAAAAGGAGAAGATATGCACCTTTAGATTTGAATAAAATTAAGGATTTGAAAAAAGGTTGTACCCTTTATGGGGCTACATCAGCTTATGTTAAAATGTTACTAGATGGTTTGTCTTATGAAGTCCTAACACCAAATGATTGGAAATCCATAGCAAGGACATGTCTGGAACCTGGAGAAAATTTATTATGGCTTGCAGAATTTCATGAATTATGTAAAATTCAAGTCAGATGCAATTTGGAAATAGGAGTTAACACACAATTCACTTTTGAGCACTTAGCTGGTGAAGGTCAGTATGGAGAGAATTCAGAACAGATTAATTATACCATGACAATATATGAGCAAATTGCTAAGGCTGCAATAAAAGCTTGGGGTGTCCTCCCTGGACAGAAAGATCGGGGAGAGGCTTTCACTAAAATACAGCAAGGTCCCAATGAACCTTTTGCAGATTTTGTGGGACGTTTGCAAACTGCTGTCAAAAGAACTATTGGAGAAAATTCAGCTACAGAAATAATGACCAGACATCTGGCTAAGGAAAATGCCAATGAGATTTGCAAAAAAATTATATGGGGATTAGACAAAGATGCTCCTTTAGAGGAGATCATAAGATGCTGTGCTACAGTGGGAACAAATGCTTTTTACACAAGGACAATGATGAATGTGGAAAGACAGGGTCCCTCCTGGCAAGGGCCTTCTAGAGAAACTCGGCGATGTTTTCAATGTGGAAAAATTGGGCATCTAAGAGCTCAGTGTAGGTATGGAGATACAGTGAGAAGACAGGGTGAAAGAAGACCTAAAACCCCATGTCCAAAATGCAACAGAGGACTCCATTGGGCATCAGAGTGTAGAATAATTCAGGGAAATGGGATGAGGGGCCCAGGTCCAGGGCCCCAGGCAAAAAAGACTTGGGGCATGATGGCAGCTGATGTTACACCCAAAGAGCCTTTAGAAGGTCAGGACTCTGATTTGATCAACCAGCAGAAAAGCAATCACATGGCAGAAAGGAATTACCTGATAAGTGAGCCAAAAGGCAATCAGATTGCAAAAATGGATTACACTTGGGGAGAATACAGGCCTTTTAAACCAACGGGGCTGTGTCCAGTGCAAACAATTCCAATGTAATTGCCAGATGATGTGGAGAGATCCAGAAAGTGGTGAATGGAAGGGACCAGATAGGTTAACTGCCTGGGGGAGAGGGTTTGCTTGTATTTCTTCAGCAGGAGAAGGAATCAGATGGGTGCCAACGAGTCATATTCGCCTTGTCCATCAGAGAGAGACAGAAAAAGAGAAAGACCTCAAAATAAAGGAGAAGATCTAAGAAACATCTGACACTGAAAGAGCATGGATAATAAGAAGACTGTTAAAGAACTTTAAAAACCAGCAGGAATCATTGGACTTCCTCACACAAGATGAGACTAATGGACAATGGACTTATGGACATTTATAAATTTTCAATTTATGATTATTTGATTATGTTATTTGTCATATACTTCTAGCATGTATTATGTTACTATGTTACTATGTGCTTATGTAATTTATGTAATTATGTGTAATACTTCCCATATTGATGGATTTATGTTTCAAGATCATGACTGTCCTATGTTCTAAATCAAAAGAAAGGGGAAGATGTTGGGATTACTAGGTGAGAACTCGGGTTGTCTGGATAGTGACAAGGTGAGAATTCAGGTTGGACAATTACAAGGTGAGAACTCAGGTTGACTTGATGGAAGGAGCAGGCTCATTGGCTGAGGTGGTTCTTCCCAGAAGCCCTTGCATTATCCCACGCCCATTCTCTGGGAGAATAAAAGAGAGGACTCCCAGAGATAAGAGAAGTCTCTGAATTACATCAGGCTTGACGGGGCTCTCTGCAGGAAGGGAAGTCACTTCTCTGGACAAGAGTTAACGGTCCAGACAACGGTTCTCTACAGGAAGAATCTGTCCCAGAGATTTGAGCTGACACAGCAGATCTCCTGCCAGAGAGAGTCGACAGCACGTTACAGGACAAGCCAATTAATTTCTCTGGATCTCAGTGTTTTCATCTGGAAAATAAGGGAATTTTGTAAGATGATATGGAAGTTTCTTAATTCTAAAACCCATATATTCAATTTATAACCTGTTTTATTTGTATATATATCTCATTTCTCCATTCAAGATTATAAATTCCTTAAAGAGTTAGAACAATATTTTTCATTTTTTATGCCTCCAGTACCTACAAATGTGATTCAAGGACCAAAATGATATAGGTAATGTAGACAAAATGATATAGGTAATGGTAGTCATCAAAAGTTGGGATTCGGTCACATGAAGAATTCGTAATAGCCATTCTCTTTAGCAATATGCCAGGAATGGTAAATATGAAATAGAGTTGCGAGAGCTTATGAAAGACAAGTTCTTACCCAGTAGAAGTGAGTGCCCCATGAAGTTCGGACATGCCCTTAAGCTGGCAGGATAAATCTTGAAAGGGATTTGGTACCCTAAAAGAGTTAGTTAGCTCTAAAGAAAAATGGGGTCAAGAGGCATAGTGGAGTTAAAGGAGATACCCATGGCATGGGGGTAGGGGAAGGGGATGGGGAAAGACACCACAAGGCAGAGTGACTAGGCAGACTGATCCAAAGGAGGGCAGCAGCCATGGGATGGGTGCCATAAGTAGACTTTATTGGGAAAATTAAACCTCAGGGACATGACTGGGATTTATTTTGAGTAGAAATATATTGTATGCTTATCAATAAATGGAAGTGCTTTGCTAAGAACACTCATTTAAATCTTCAAGGATAGATCATTTACATAAACTAAGCTATGAAAAGAACTATTTACACATCTGGTGTCATTTTTTTCTTTACTAATAATTTATAATTTTTAATTTAATTTTTTAAAAATCCTGAACTTGAAAACAGTAGGTAAAAAACAGCATTTCCAAAATAGAATGTAGAAAGAGGCTTAAATCTCTATTACTGCCTACACACACACACACACACACACACACACACACACACACACACACACCATGAAGAGTATTGCATTCTCCAAAATCTACACAGAATAAGAGAGAAAGTAATAGATAAGGTGGGATATAGAAAGGTGTGTAGATTCATAGCAGTAGGATAAGATGTGTAGATCAATGAGAAATAAAGAGGGAGGGAAAGGATGGCATCTAATAAAGTGGCAAACAGAAGAGTGTTTAGATTAATGGGAGTGGGGTGAGGTATGTAGATTAATGGGAATGGGATACAAAGAGATGTATGGGGGGATTTTAAATAATAGCAAAGCAAGTTAGAGATTTGAATTAAAATAAAAAAGTTAATAGGGATAGGAAATAAGAGATATATACAAACACAATAACAAGCATCAGGAATGGAATTTATTAGAAAAAATAGACTAGTAATTATGGATCTCAGATAAACTTAAAAGTTTAACCAAAATTTTAACTTCAACCAAGAGAGTAATCTACATTATATTTCAGTCATATTAATATTGTTTTAGGTGCATGTCTATGTATGTAAATGCTTATGTATATGTGTGTGAAATGTATATATGTATATACATATATATGTATATATACATATGTAAAAAGTGCACAATAGAACAGAATAATAACCTATAAGGAAGCAAAAAAAAGATGGATAGTCATAAATATAATGTCTTATGTTATTATATATTCTTTCTTGAAATGTAAATTTATTGTTACATATTTGAAATTCTCCCTGATATTCTGGTAGGCACATGACAATGGTTTTTATTTCCTTTTTCTATCTTTTCCTATTTTGTCTTTTCTTATTTTGTCTTTAGTTTTACATATTTTTAAAAAATGTACTTCTTTCTTTTCTTTTTAATCACATAATATCTCCAACATGAAACTTTCAATGTTGTATGGCACCAGATGGGGGAAGGCTTTGGATTGGTTGTATAGCTTGTTTGTGTCACCCTGTTGCTTTCCTTCTGTTTTCTTCTGTGCATTAAAAACAAAAACAAAAACAAACAACAGAAAAAACAACCTGCTTCAGTTCAGTGACCGTCATTTCTTTTTCTCCTGCCTCACCTTTTTGGGCAATCTATCACTAATGCCTCTCCTCCTCCTCCTCACCCTTAGCCCCCAAATCAAAATCTTTATAACAAACTGCATAGTCAAGAAAAAAAAAAAATCCCACATTAGTTGTGTCCAAAAATAATAATCACTGTTGACTATAAACTATATTATTCACTTAATCCTGTTTTACCCTTTTCTTCCTTTAGTCTTTATATGCACACTCAGAGCTGAACACAGTATGAATGGTGGTGTTTACAATATAACTGTAGTCTTCATAATTATTGTTCTCATGCTTCTTCTCAGAGTTCTTGGCTAGCCTATGCTATCATGGGGCAAACCACTCTGAAGATTTCTGCCCTATCCAGGGTTCCATCACTCTGATAAATTTGTTTTCTTCCCCAATTCTTGGGGACCAGGAGAAGAGCTGGATCATCCATTCTTCCACAGTGATTGTGGCTGTTGTCAGCCCATCAACTGTTTGTCCCTCACCTGAAAATATTCCTAGGTAGGGCAAACATTCTTCTCATGCCTATCATAATTTCCTCTTACTAAATAAGTCTCAAATTAAAAATGTTGTTCCCTTCCCAAATTTCTCCTACTACTCTGTTTGGACTTCTACTAGATTTGAAGCTGCTTTACAGAGTAAAGTTTTCAGAGGCAGTTTTCAGAAATAAAAGGACAATAGTGTTATTGGATTCTGCTCTGATCAAATTACCTCTGGAGGTTTGTGTTCAATTCTGAGTAACACATTTTATTTTATTTTTTTGTTACATTTTAAGATCTGAACTATCAAAGGCCACCATTTATAATAGATAGATGTTTATTAGTTTTTTTCTCAGGAGATGGATAGTATCTTTCTTCAAAGGTCCTTTGTAGTTGCTTTGAATATGATACATAGAATAACTTAGACATTTGCAGTTATTCTTTGAATAATATTCTATCAATCTTACTGTATCAATGTTTTCTTGGTTCTACTCATTTTACTCTTTATTATTTCATGCAAGTCTTTCTAAGAGATTTTCTAAAATCTCTTATTTCTTACAGTACAGAAATATTATATCATAATCAAATACCACAACTTGTTAGCCATTCCTAATTGATGAGCATCCCCTCAGTTTCCAGTTCTTTGCCACCACAAAGACAGCTGCTTTAAATATTTTTAAATATACAGATTATTTTCCTTTTTTCCCTGATCACTTTTGGAAACAGATCTAATAGTGATATTCCTGGGTGAAAGGGCATGCACTCAAAAGTATATACTATTTTATAACTTTTGGGGTATAATTATAGATTACTCTCCTAAATGTTTGTATCATTCATAATTGTACTAACTGTATTAGTGTCTCAATTTTTTCATATCCCCTTCAACATTTGTCATTTTCTCCTATCATTTTAGCCAATCCTATAGGTATGAGATATCTCAAAGTTGTTTTAATTTGCATTTCTCTAATCAATAATGATTTAGAATATTTTATATGTCTAAATAAGGCTTTTATTTCTTCATTAAAAACTGCTTATTCATATCCTTTGATCATTTATTAACTGGGGAATGACTCATATTTTTATAAATTTGACAGAGTTTTCTATGAATTAGAGATTTGGGACCTTTATATAAGAAATTATCAATAAATTTTTCCCCCATTTTCTGCTTTACATCTAATCTTAATTACATTGGTTTTATCTGTATGTTAAAATTTAACCTAATCAAAATTATCTATTTTACCTCTCAGTGCTCTCTATCTTTTGTTCTTTCACAAATTCTTCTCCTCTCCATAAAGTTGATAGGCAATATGGTCTATGTTTTTCTAATTTACTAATAGTATCTCCATTTTTATCTAAGTATCCATTCTGACCTCTTCTTGGTAAATGGTGTAAGATAGGGGTCAATTTCTACAAGAAATTTCTGCCTAGTTTCTGCCAGACTGCTTTCTACTTTTCCTAAAAGTTCTTATACTAAAAGCTTAAATTTTTATATTTGTCAAGCACAAGGTTGCTATCATCATTTTCTATTTATTGTGTATTGTATGTTTATTCTGTTACACTAATCAGCCTTTTTTATTTCCCACTCAGTATCAAATAGTTTTGATAATTACTGCCTTATAATATAGTTTAAACTTGATATGTTAAACCTCTTTTTTTCTTCAATTTTTTTCACTAATACTTTTTTGATATTCTTGACTTTTTGTTTTCCCAAATGAATTTTGTTATTTTTTTGGCTGAATAAAATAGTTTTTGGTAATTTGATTGAAATGACATTCAATAAGCAGATTAGTTTAAGGCAAAATTGTCATTTTTATTATATTGACTCTGTCTACCCATGTACAATGAACATTTGTCAAATTACTTAGATCTGACTTTATTTTATAAAAAAACTTTTATAATTATGTTCCTCTATTTGTCTTGGCAAATATCTTATATTTACAGTTATTTCCTACTCTCTTTTTGTAGAGTTTTGTTCATGGTATAAGTTTATTTTTATCTAGCTACTTTGCTATGATTGTTGTTTCAGCTAGCTTTTTAATTGAATTTCCAGGATTTTTTGAGCATATCATTGCATCATCTCCAAAAGGAGATAGTTTTATTACCTCATTGCTCATTTTGATTTTTTTCAATTTTTTTCTTCTCTTCTTGCTATTGTCAGCAATTTTTTATATGATAATGCATAATGGTCATCCTTGTTTCATTTCTGGTCTTATTAGGAAGGCTTTTACTTATCCTCATTACAAATAATACTTACTGATGGTTTTATATATATACTTCTTATCATTTTAAGGAAAAAAATCTATTTATATCTATACTTTCAAGTGTTTTTTAATAGCAATGATTATTGTATTTTGTTAAAAGCTTTTTCTACATCAATTGATATAATCATATGATTTTTGTTATTTTTGTTATTGATATAATCAATTATTTTTAAAGAATTTTCCTTGTATTCTACTAGCTCTGAATACCTGGAATAAATCCCACTTGGTCACAATGTATAATCTTTGTGATATGTTGTTTTAGTCTCCCAGCTAGGATTTTATTTAGGATTTTGGCATCCATATTCATTATTGAAATTGGTCTATTCTTTTTCTGATTAAAGTTTTAGCACCATATTTGTTTCATGTAAGTAGTTTGGTAGGTCGCCTCCTTTGCCTGTTATTCCAGATAATTTTTTTAAACATTGTAATTAATTGATCTTTGTTTGGTAGAATATACTTGTAAATCCATTTGGTCTTGATGTTATTTTCTTTGGAAGCTCATTTATGGCCTCTTCATCTTTTTTTTTTTTTTTTTTTTTTTTAAGTAAAATTGTTTATGGGACACCAATACATTGTTGGTAGAGTTGTAAACTGATCCAACCATTCTGGAAAACAATTTGGAACTATGTTCAAAAGGCTATCAAACTATGCATGTCCTTTGATCCAGCAGTGTCTCTCCTGAGCTTGTATCCCAAAAGGATCATAAAAGAGGGAAAGGAACCCACATGTGCAAAAATGTTTGTAGCAGACCATTTTGTAGTGGCAAGAAACTGGAAACTGAGTGGATGTCCATCAATTGGAAAATGGATGAATAAGTTATAGTATATGAATATTATGGAATATTATTGTTCTATAAGAAATGATAAGCAGGATGATTTCCAAAAGGTCTAGAGAGACTTGCATGAATTGATGCTAAGTGAAGTGAATAGAACCAAGAGAACATTGTACATGGCAACAAGATTCTGTGATGATCAACTGTGATGGATTTGGTTCTTTTATTTAGTTTCCCTAGTTATCTCTTTTAATTAAATATATGTTAGGTTTACCTTTGTTTGATATTATGATTGCTATCCCTGATTTTTTTTTTTTTTTTGTATCAGTTGATGTTAGGATTCTTACAAGATACTAAGTCACTGGAATGGATAGAGACAATGGTTATTTAGTTTAGCATGATTCAGTATGATTGATCTGATCCTACAAGGAGATGTTATGGGCCAGAACTTGAAACAAGGTACTGAGTAGAAGTGAGAAGACAATGGCTAAATCTAATTTAGCATTGATTTAATCCTACAACAAATAATGGTTTCCTAGTGGGATTACATTCAGTTATAATTGTAAAGGGATAGAACTGAGCAGATGTATTTAACCTAGATGCAAGGTAATCTAGCACTTGAGGCTAATCACCAATTGGACAATTCTCTATTAACATGTTTAGAGGATGATCCTACTTAACTATTCTGTGCTGGCTGGATTGGTGGGTTGGACAAAGAAGGGGAGATGAGATCAGTGGGTGGAGTAGGAGGAGGAGATTCATTCTCTTGGTTGCTGGAGAAAGAGGAAGGAGGTGGGGAGATTGTTAGATCTAATCCCCTTAGGGCGACCCCAAAAGACCAGGAATAAAGACTTTTGCTTATCCTGACTCAGGTTGATTCTCCTGACTCTGGCCGATTCTAAGATATCCAGGGTCACAGCATATAATTATTTGTTGTATACTTCCTTTCAACCAATTTCCCTCCACTATTTATCCTTCTCTCCCTCTCCTTATAGCCTCTTCCTCCTAAAATATCACTAGCTCCCTAATCTGTACAATAAGAATCTACACTTTTCCCTCTATTTGTTTTCCTATTCCTTAATCTACCTACCTTTCTTTTTTTTTTTTAATTTTTACTTTAAAAAAATCTTTTTTTTTCTTATAGCTTTTTATTTACAAGATATATGCATGGGTAATTTTTCAGCATTGACCTTTGCAAAACCTATCCCAACTTTTCTCCCCCCTTCCCTCTACCCCCTCCCCTAGATGGCAGGTAGACCAATACATATTAAATATGTTAAAGTATATGTTAACTGCAATATATGTAGACATATTTATATAGTTGTCTTGCTGCACGAGAAAAACTGGATTTAGAAATAAGGTAAAAATAACCTGAGAAGGAAAACAAAAATGCAAGCAAACAATAACAGAAGGAGTGTAAATGCTATATTGTGGTCCATACTCATTTCCCATAGTTCTTTTGCTGGGTGTAGCTGTTTCTCTTCATTATTGAACAAATGGAACTTATTTGATTCACTTCATTGTTGAAGAGGGCCATATCCTTCAGAATTGATCATCATATAATATTATTTGTTTTTGTTTTTCTTTTTAATTATTTTTTATTTATAAATTTTTGACAGAATATATGCATGAGTAATTTTTTTTTTATAATATTATCCCTTGTATTCATTTTTCCAAATTTTCCCCTCTCTCCCTCTACTCCCTCCCCTAGATGACAGGCAATCCCATACATTTTACATGTGTTATAATATAACCTAGATACAATATATGTGTGTAAATCCCATTTTCTTGTTGCACATTAAGTATTAGATTCCGAAGGTACATGTAACCTGGGCAGACAGACATTAGTGCTTACAATTTACATTCACTTCCCAGTGTTTCTTCTCTGGGTGTAGCTACTTCTGTCCATCATTGATCAACTGGAAGTGAGTTGGATCTTCTTTATGTTGAAGATTTCCACTTCCATCAGAATACATCTTCATACAACAATATAATATTATTGTTGAAGTATATAATGATCTCCTCGAATGCTGATTTCACTCAGCATCAGTTCATGTAAGTCTCTCCAGGCCTTTCTGAAATCATTCTGCTGGTCATTTCTTACAGAACAATAATATTCCATAACATTCATATACCACAATTTATTCAGCCATTCTCCAATTGATGGACATTCATTCTATTTCCAGTTTCTAGCCATTATAAAAATGGCTGTTACAAACATTCTTGCATGTACAGGAACCTTTCCCTTCTTTAAGATCTCTTTGGATTATAATCCCAGTAGAAATACTGCTGGATCAAAGAGTATGCACAATTTGATTATTTTTGGAGCATAATTCCAAATTGTTCTCCTGAATGGTTGGATCAGTTCACAATTCCACCTACAATGTATCAGTGTCCCAGTTTTCCCACATTACCTCCAACATTCATCATTATCTTTTCCTGTCATCCTAGCCAATCTGAGAGATGTGTAGTGTGTACCCACCCTTCTTTACCCTCCCTTATTCTTTATCTTTTCTGTAGTAGTTCTTCCATTTAAGCCTTGCTTGTATGAGATAATTGCTTCATTTTACCTCTACCTACTCATTTTTTTTTTTAGGGTCATCCCATTCTACTCAACTCAGTCCCAAGACTTTTATTTATGTATGCTCCTTCAAACTACCCTAGTAGTGATAGCACCCCCAAGAGTTACAAAAATATTTTTCCATTTAAGTAATAAACAATTTGACCTTATTAAATCCCTTATAATTGGTCTTCCATGTTTATGTTCTTATGTTTTTACTCATTCTTATAGGTTTAATTTTCTCTTCAATTCTGGTCTTTTCTTCACCAATATTTGAAAATCCTTTTAAGTAATAAAACATCATTCCCCCCCCCCCCTCCCCTCCGCAGTGCAGGATAATACTTAACTTTGCTGGGTAAGTTATTCTTCCTTACAAACTCAGCTCCTCTGTTCTTCAGAGTATCATGTTACATATTTTGCAGCTTTTAATGTAGAAACTGCTAAATCTTGTGCTATCTTGACTGGGCTTATAATTTTTTCTTTTGATTGCTTATAGTATTTTCTCTTTGCTTTAGAAGAAAATTATATTTAATATATATAATATGTAATATAACATGTATTAAATTATCTTTATTAAGAAACCATGAAAACATATTAAAGATAATTAGATATTTAATATCCTAATCTTAAAGCATGAATGGATTAAAGAATAGGTAATAAAAAACAATAAAAACTTAGCTATAATGTTCCAGTGAGTTTTCATCTTGGGATCTCTTCTAGATGGTGATTGGTAGATTTTTTTTTTCAATTACTGTTTTACTATTTAGTTCTAAAGCTTCAGAGAAATTTTCTTTAATAATTTCTTTATAGTGTCTAGATTCTTTTTTTAATCATAATTTTCAAGTAGCCCCACAACTTTTATATTATCTCTACTTGATCTGTTTTCTAGATCAGTTGTTTTTCTAATGAGAAATTTCACATTCTCTTCTGTTTTTTTACTCTTTTTTTTGTTTGATTATTTCTTGATGTTCTGTGAAGTCATTAGTTTCTTCTTGCCCATTTCTGATTTTTAAGGAGTTTTTTTCTTCTGTTAGTTTTTGGATCTCTTTTTCCAATCGATTGTCTTTCTTTTCATAATTTTCTTGATTTTTTTCTTGCTTTACTCTTACTTTTCCCCTGATTTTTCCTCATCCTCTCTTACTTGACTTTCAAAGCCTTTTTCTAAGCTCTTTCAAAAAATTGGGCTTGTGATCTTACTTTTTTTTGGAAGTAAAAGCAGCTATACTATCTTCTGAGTTTGAACTCAGATTTTCTCTATCACCACAGAAACTATCTATGGCTGGAACCTTTTTCTTTGTCATATTTCTTGGCTACTAACTTTATGTTAGAGTTGAACTTTGGTACCAAGGGTACCAAAGATTTCAGGTTTTTCATGGTGTTTTCTGAGCTCTATCTGGGGATCTGACTCAGGTATTGCTCTCCGTCCCTGAGTTTTGCCCATAACCAGCAGGGCCTTGCCCTTCTGTGACTCCTCTGACATGTGCTTCCAGGCTGGGACCACATCTGGTCAGTACATGTAGACTCCATGTCCAGGGTGCCTGCAGAGGGCCCTGCAATTTTCTCTTTATCAGCCAGCTGATACCCAAACTGTCCATGAGGCCAAAGTTCCTTCCTTCCTTCCTTCCTTCCTTCCTTCCTTCCTTCCTTCCTTCCTTCCTTCCTTCCTTCCTTCCTTCCTTCCTTCCTTCCTTCCTTCCTTCCTTTCTTCTTTCTTTCTTTTTTTCCTTTCCTTTCTTCCTTCCTCCTTCCCTCCCTCCCTCCATTCCTTCCTTCCTTTTTTCTTTCTTTCCTTCCTTCCTTTAAAGGAAGATAAATAAGGATAAGGATAGTCATAAATTAGAGGATATTTCTGTGGTTTCTAACCATGGAGGGCAGACAGACAGTTGATGCAAATGTTCAGTGGCAAGATAGGAATTTCAAAAGTTTTATAATTTTCATTTTTCAGAAAATGATGGAACAGCTTTGTAGCTGCACACTGAAATGAAAGGGAGTAAAGTAAAAGGATGATCAACACTCAATTACTTGTGGTCATCTAGGACGGTGACTACAAGACAAAAATTAGACATTAAAAAAACAATTTTACCTTTAGTTTCAAGTATACCTAAACTTTTTTTTTAAATCCTAACTGAAAACAAATAACATAGTGATAGAATTGAGTTTCACCATTTAACTAACAATACCAATGCCATTAGCAAGTCAAATACATCATTTTATGATTTAAAATGCTTTCCAAGAAAGATAGTATATTATAATCTCTACGGATATATAAGTTGAGATTTAGAAAGATTAAATAATGTGCCCATATTCATTTATCTAGCAAGATTTCTGACTTTATGTCCGTTGCCCTTTCTAGCATTCCATGCTGCTTTCCACTCTTCCTCAGAAACCTCTGTTCTAAGTTCCTAGTGAATAGAAGGACCTCCACTGAAGATTCCAGATTCAGTTTCTGTGTCAACTTCAAGTTCTTTTTTTCCTCCAATTTGTTTCTAATGAATAAAGGGGCTATGCTTGCACAAGGGGTAAGGTAGGTAACTATTGTGTGCCATGCAACCAATTCCAAGTATCTTATTTGGCAGACTAAGTAAAAGTTCTGGAGGAAAGGCAATAATAAAGAGAATAGGGATGGGATGATAGGAATCTTCAACCAAATTAAAAAATCTCCCATGCACAGTAAAAATTGATTTCAGATAACAATATCCTCTTTTAAAATAAAATGTTACTGCAATTATAAACTTCGTTTATGCCCTAATCTGAATTTTTATGATAAAATCAGAACACTTTGCTGCCTCAAAAACTGGTAATTTGATACACATAAGAGAGACAATTTTGGAACACGAGGACAAGCCTGGATGGAGGAGGAGACTGGACAGTGGGAAGATAGTGTGAAGGAATTATTGTCAGAGAAACAAGACAGGCTGACAAAGGCTGACAAAGGCTGACAAAGATAGTCATTATCTACTTTTAGAACCAAGATAAACTCAGTCCAGATCTGAAAATTGATTTCCTTGTTTTAATCTCTACTAGACTGAATGTGGCAATAGGTCAACAAAATGCCTACTGTGCCATGGAGAGGGGAGTTTTCTGGCATTAAAAATATGCTCATTTGTAAGAGAAATATGTAAAAATTCTGTGTGGGTTGGGTCCCAGGCAGTTTCTTCAAATGCTTACTCTTAAGTTTTGACTCTGCCTGTTTTATGATTTGGGGTTTAGAGTCTGGAGATATTGTGATAGTTTGCTGCAAGCCTGACAGCTTCAGATTCCTCCAATTCAACCCAGTCAGCCCAATTTAACTGCCCTTAGGCCATTCTATATCTTTCTATCTATTCCTTGTCCTTCCCCTACTGGGAGGAAAAGGAGAACAGGGACAGAAAAGGAAAAAAAAAAGGAGGAAGAGGCAATATCTGCTATTTGCACCCCGAGTTCCTCCTTTCCTCTTTTCTTATCATCAAATTAATTTGGTTATTCTAGATGCACTCCTTAAGAATGTATCTCCTAGGCAAAACTAGCCTGCTCTGGCTAGCTAACAAAGAGAAACAGAAAAGTACAAGTCAGCCTCTTTCCCTACATAGTAAGCCCTTGAATCATCAAGAGTTTCAAGTAGTAAACATAAAAAAGTAATGACTTGGTTTCTTTTACAGAGAAAAGTAACATCTTTTTATTGTACCCATGCTCTTAAATAGCATTTCTTAATCAATTCACTTTAATTGGACTCTGAGCTCCTTAAGAACAAGGACTGGGTTGTGTTTTTTTGGTTTGTTTTTGTTTATTTATTTATTTGTTTTGCATCCCTTGCATTTTGCATTCCCAGAATTTAGCACAATACTAAGCTTGTATTTGATGCTTAATTAAACTAGAAGGACCAGAAGAATTAATTATATCAATTTATGTAAATATTTTAAAAACTATATATATGCGCTGTAATTTACTATAATTTTTCCTATCTTGTGCAAATGTACTTTAAATACAAATGATTTCAAGGAGATATAATTTTACTCTAAAACAAAAATTTTCATCTTACTACCTCTCATATATATGTGCAAATGCAGTGTCCATTGGCACAGCTTGTTCCTTCAAGTCATTCTTACATTTCTAGTTCTTCTTGCTTGTTAACTTGATTTTCCTTATTGATCTTCCCTATTATACTGTAGGTCTCACCATGATCACCAGACCTTTGAGCAGAAGGTAGTGACAGAAGCATTTGAATATTAAAAAAAATTTTTTGGACCAGATTTGTGATTTCAAAGGATGAAGAAATTTTAATTAATGCAGTTCAGCACCCACCTACTTGGCAAGTTAGAATCTTGAGAACTGCTTAAGGGATTGAAAGATTACATGAAATGCCCAGCTTCTCATAGTCAGTTTGTGTCAAAGGTCTTTCTAGGTGAAGGCTGTTCTGAAGGCTCACTTGCTCTCTATGATTTTGGTCTTGACCATGATTATAGTACAGGTATCACCAGTATCTTCAGATTGGCTCAGAGATTTATAAATTTAGTGCTAAAAAGGACATTCTAGGTAATCAAAGAATTACATTAAAGTCTAAATTGTCCAAGGAAGACAAAGAACCCAAGTCTTCCTAACTCTAAAATGGACTCACTAGCATCTATTTCATGCTGTTCTTTTTTTTAAAAAAAAAATCTTTATTTTATTTTTTATTTTTATTTATTTATTTATTATAATTATAATAGATATAATTAATAATTAATAATATTTATTATAATTATAAAATTATAACTTTTGTTTGACAGTACACATGCATGAGTAATTTTTTACAACATTATCCCTTGTACTCACTTGTGTTCCCAATTTTCCCCTCCTTCCCTCCACGACCTCCCCTAGATGGCCGGCATTCCCGTATATGTTAAATATGTTATAGTATATCCTAGGTACAATATATATGTGTAGAATCTAATTTTTTTGTTGCACAGGAAGAACTGAATTCAGAAGGTAAAAATAACCTGGGAAGAAAAACAAAAGTGCAAACAGTTTACACTCATTTCCCAGTGTTCCTTTTCTGGGTGTAGCTGAGTGATGATCAATTGGAACTGAATTAGATCTGCTCTATGTTGAAAATATCCACTTCAATTAGAATATATCTTCATACAGTATTGTTGTTGAAGTGTATAATGATCTCCTGGTTCTGCTCATTTCACTCAGCATCAGTTCATGTAAGTCTCTCCAAGCCTCTCTGTATTCCTCCCGTTGGTCATTTCTTACAGAACAATAATATTCCATATTATTCATATATCCATATTCATATTCATATACCACAATTTATTCAGCCATTCTCCAACTGATGGGCATCCATTCATTTTCCAGTTTCTAGCCACTACAAAAAGGGCTGCCACAAACATTTTGGCACATACAGGTCCCTTTCCCTTTAGTATTTCCTTGGGATATAAGCCCAGTAGTAGTATGGCTGGGTCAAAGGGTATGCACAGTTTGATAACTTTTTGGGCATAGTTCCAAATTGTTCTCCAGAATGGCTGGATTCTTTCACAACTCCACCAACAATGCATCAATGTCCCAGTTTTTCCACATCCCCTCCAACATTCATCGTTATTTATTCCTGTCATCTTAGCCAATCTGACAGGTGTGTTGTGGTATCTCAGAGTTGTCTTAATTTGCATTTCTCTGAGCAGTAGAGATTTGGAACACTTTTTCATATGAGTGGAAATGGTTTCAATTTCATCATCTGAAAATTGTCTGTTCATATCCTTTGACCATTTATCAATTGGAGAATGGCTTGATTTCTTATAAATTAGAGTCAATTCTCTGTATATTTTGGAGATGAGGCCTTTATCAGAACCTTTAACTGTAAAAATGTTTTTCCAATTTGTTACTTCCCTTCTAATCTTGTTTGCATTAGTATTGTTTGTACAAAAGGTTTTAAATTTGATGTAATCAAAATTTTCTATTTTGTGATCAATAATGATCTCTAATTCTCCTTTGGTCACAAATTCCTTCCTCCTCCACAAGTCTGAGAGGTAGACTATCCTCTGTTCCTCTAATTTATTTATGATCTCATTATTTATGCCTAAATCATGGACCCATTTTGATCTTATCTTAGTATATGGTGTTAAGTGTGGGTCCATATCTAATTTCTGCCATACTAATTTCCAGTTTTCCCAACAGTTTTTTTCAAATAATGAATTCCTATCCCAAAAGTTGGTATTTTGGGTTTGTCAAACACTAGATTCCTATAGTTGTACCCTATTTTGTCCTGTGTACCTAACCTGTTCCACTGATCGACTAGTCTATTTCTTAGCCAATACCAAATGGTTTTGGTGACTGCTGCTTTATAATATAGCTTTAGATCAGGTACAGCTAGGCCACCTTCATCTGACTTTTTTTTCATTAATTCCCTTGAAATTCTCGACCTGTTGTTCTTCCAAACAACCATTTTGTTGTCATTTTTTCTAGGTCATTAAAATAGTATCTTGGGAGTCTGATTGGTATAGCACTAAATATCTTTTATTTTAAAAATATAAAATATAGGGGGCAGCTAGGTGGCGCAGTGGATAGAGGACCAGCCTTAAATTCAGGAGGACCGGAGTTCAAATCTTATCTCAGACACTTAACACTTCCTAGCTGTGTGACCCTGGGCAAATCACTTAACCCCAGCCTGGGGGTTGGGGGGGATATATATAAAATATAAGTTTCCCCAATTGTATGGCAAAGATGTTCTTGCTTTCCTAAAGTTTATACTTGCAAAAGAATACGCCAAATACAACCTCCTGAAGGCCCACCAGGCAGGTTGCACAGAAAAGGTATTTTGACTTCTTGTCCTGGACCACTTCTCCATCCTAGCTATGTGGTCCACAAAGCCGTATTTTCCTTAGTACTCTGCTTCTTTCCCAGTTTGTGAGATTGTTTTGAGGAGAAATGAAGTAACTGATTGCTGGCTAAAAAAATTTGTTTTTACTTATTTTCATTCAAAAGAAAAAGGGAGTAACTACCTAGTAAACCACAGAATCACAATTTAAGAACAATGAAAGTTTAACAACTTTGAAAATCCAAATGCTTTGGAAGTAGATGTTGGAATCTAATGCCATCATTTTACTACTTCTCATGTCTAACAAGAAATATATACTTGAGTTGGTTCTGTCTAGGTATAATTAGTTTCTTCTAATAAGATCAAAAGATCCTATTATAGGATCCTATTATTATAGGATCAGAGTGAGGAGAGACGGTTTAGGTATCAAGAAATTGGATTAAAGTCTAAATTATCCAGTGAAGACAGAGAAGCTAGAGAAGCGTCTTCACAAGTGTTTTTTGATTTGGCAGTATAAAATCACTATCAAGTGTTGTCTGCCTGGCAATAGCAATCAATCAGTTAATGAACAAATGCTTATTAAGTACCTGTTTTGTACCAGGTACTATATTAGATGCTGAGGCCACAAAAACAAAAATAATCTCTGTCCTCAAATAGTTCATTTCCTATAATGGAAAACAATGTGTGCATTTAAAATATATGCAAAAAATATAAACAGCATTAATAAAAGCAAATTTGGTAGCTGGGAGGAATATGGAGAGGTGGATTTAGAGCTGAGTTTCAAAGGAAACTGGGGATTCATTTTAGCAATTGCAGGAGACAACCTATGCAAAGACACAGAGACAGAAGAAGAAATGGCATGGATTAAGATCATCAGTATTATCCATTTGATAAGACTTTGATAAGAGTTTGTGAATGGAAATAATACATAATAGAGAGGGGAAGGAAATAAGCATTTATATAGTGCCTTCCATATGCCTGCCACTTAGCTGAGTGCTTTTACAAATATTATCTTATTTGATCCTTCACTTGGGAGTTAGGTGCTATTATTACCATCACCATTTTCAGATGAGGAAGCTAAGACTAAATGACTTGTCCAGAGTCACATAGCCAATAAGTGTTTGATGTCAGGTTTAAACTCTATCTACTGGGTCATCTAGCTGCTTCTACTAAAGTTGGAAAGACAAAATCTGTGTGTACTACAGAAGCTAATATTTCTGTTTAGGGCCATCCTTTTGTGTAAGTTATTTCTCACAACATTGCTACTGATATAGAAGAGTACAGTTTTTATTGATAGTGAGGCATTGTGTTGTAATAGAAAGAACAATAGACCTGGAGTCAAATAAACATGGACTTGAACCCCCAGCTCTGTGCCTAAGTTTCCTCATGTACAAAATGAGAGGGTTGCAATAGATGATTTCTATGGTCCCTTCTAGCTCTAAATTTTATGATACTATTTAACATATATCTTAACACATTTAACACATATTCATTTACTTGCCATCTAGGGGAGGCAATGAGGAGAAGGGAGGAAAATCTAGAACACAATATTTTTCAAGGGTCAACGTTGAAAAATTATCCATGCATAAGTTTTGAAAATAAAAAGCTTTAATAATAAATAAATAAATGATTTTATAATCCTATTAAACACAAAAGGTTTAACTGATTTTACCTTGGGTTTGAGGATCATGTCCTAAACTGGGATGAGACTTCCAAATCTATGAATCTAATTCAGTGTCTAGATCATGTCTGTTCCTACATCTGACCTCTTAAAAGGACTTAAAGAGGAACATGACTTCAAATCAAATGGAGTATCTTGATTAGGAAAGAAACAATAACTGGGTTTGTAGGTGAAAAGTTTTCTTAACAAGTTCATGCATCACTGTACAGTACAAGGAAATATTTGAGTATTTCCCAATCAGTAGGGAACAGAGAACAGTTTTAAAGAAAAATTGCTCCATAGTCAAATGATATCAATTTTTCAGTTTTCCCAAAGGGAATTTCTAATAGAATGCTACCATATTTTCCCTTCCTCCCCCTACCATACACACTCCCCAACCCACCCATAAACACTTCCTTTTTCATTCTGTTATTCTCCCATCCTGATTTTATTTCCTTTTTTTTTTTAAGTTCCACTTGTTCTTTATATTGCAAAGGATGGCCAAGACCACCAGACATTTAGCCTTACTGCTTGTGACTGATTTAAAAGTATGTATTTGATCACCCTTCTAGTATATGAGTTGTTCTAAATCATGCTACGTCTTGTAAATGAATTGAGG
Organism: Sminthopsis crassicaudata; assembly: GCF_048593235.1. Lineage (NCBI taxonomy): Eukaryota > Metazoa > Chordata > Mammalia > Dasyuromorphia > Dasyuridae > Sminthopsis > Sminthopsis crassicaudata. Next base: position 520,652,166 of record NC_133618.1, read on the forward strand.
GAAAGACCACAGGTGTAAGAACTAAATTCCCTTGCTTCCCTGAGATCTTTTAGTCTTCATATTTCACAGGGCCTCATTATGGGACAGCACTTTTGGGGAACAAAGAGATTGCTATAGAAAAGGCAGGCTGGCCAACGAAGTTAAATGCAATAGTCTTTTGTTTGACATATTTGAATAAAGGAAAGTGGTAGAGCTTGAGACATCAAGGTTCATGAGGGGTTGGGAAGCAGGAGGAAGGTTCCATCTAGATCAAAGTCCTTAGAGAGACAAGAACAAAGCTAGATGGCTGGAGAGGCTAGGATGTGGGATTTCTGAGTGGGATGATCTTCGGGGGGCAGTAGAAGAGAAAGAAAGGAACCAATTATCCAGCAAGAGTAGTCCTCCCAATGTGGAACTCAGGAACTGTCCAGCTGTTACCATTCCTTCCAGTTAGGTGAGGGAAATCTGGGTCATCACACAATAGGGCTGCTGGGCAATATGGATGAGGGCCAAGGGATTAATGCTAAAGGGTCTCCAGGAACATATCTGAGTAGTTTCCTACCATTGTCATGGGCATGGTGGTGTTAATGAGGCAGCTAAAAATATCCAGATATAGGTGAGAAGGTCCTGAAAATACTAAGTACAAAGAAGGGGAATATCTAGGGCAGAGGCAGCCATTTGTTCTTGATCATTGTGAATTTCAAATAAGACTTTCTTTCCTTCCCCCAAACAGCAGTTTATCAAACTATCATAGAGTCATATCAATAATAGAGAGAAATGTTTTCTGTAGCATATGACATAAAAACGTTTCTCTATACAAGAGGAAAAAGAGTAAGAAACAGATTTCCCTTTAGTTTAGGGGTTCTAAATTGCATTAAGACTAAAAGTGATGGGGGGAGGGGGGTTCCACTAAGACCAGAACTAATAAGATGAGCAACAGCAATGGCCCTAACGAGGAGAAAACTGGTCTAAGTTGGAAATTTCTATACCAATCAGCATAAGAATTGGTCTGTACATGTTCAGTACTAGTGAGAGAAGGAAACCCATTTAAAAAAAATAAATTTAATGCTGGAGGAGGAAGGTAGGTTTTTTTCTCCATATATATATATATTGTTTTTACATTAGCTACATTTCACAATCCTTTCTCACTTCTACTCCTAGAGAGCCATCCTTTAAAACAAAGAATAAAAGAGAAACAAAAAATAACAATTCAGCAAAACTAATGAAAATGTTACCTCTCCCTGCCATTATGTATAGTATTTCAGGCCCATAGTTCTCCAGCTATGTCAAGAAGGGAGGGAGATGTATTTTCATATCTCTTCTTTGTTGATTAGTTTTTTTGTTATATTTTCACAGAATTGATTCATTTGCTGTTCTTTCACTTATGTTTTGGTAGTCAATGTGCACATTTCTTTCCTGCTTCTGCTTACTTCATTTTTTGTCAGTTCATATGTCTCCCCATGTTTCTCTGTAGTCATCATATTCATTACAGGAAAGTAATAATTCATTACATAACTTGTTTAAACATTCTCTAATCAGGAGACATCTTATTTTTTTCCTACTTTGCTATTTGTACAAGGATCTTTAAAAGTTTCCCTTTAAATATTTGGCATATATGGAATCAAAGGATAGATTTTTAAATGCTCTCAGATCCTAAGACCCAGCCCACTTTTTAAGTGAGGAGAGAGGTGAACGGACCTATGGTTTCAAAGTGAACTCCCATTGAAGAATCACTAAATGAAGATCAGTAGCTCTTCTTAGAAAGTTCACTCAGGCACTGAGTTTAGTGACTTGCCCAGGATCACACAGCCAGAATATTAGGGATCTTGAAATCAAGTTTTCTTGATTTGGAAGCCTTCTCTGTCTACTATGCCATCTTGCTTTTCTCACATCTCATATAACTTCAAAATCCTTCAACACTTTATAGATCTATGGTTTCATCAACATGGTTACTCTTCCCACCAACTCATTTGTGCCTTTGTAGATAGTCTTCAAGGGTGAGTGGGATGTTTAGGGAGGACTAGCACCTCTGGTATCAAGCTTTTTGAGACCTTTTAAGGGCTTCTCATCCATCTTTGGTGTCTACCTTTACTCAGTTCTTACCTGAAGCTCCAAGAAACTCTCGCATGTAAAGTGGCCACAATCCAGTAAACCATTTCAGTAGAATGGCAAACCTAGCTTGAGCATAACTGACAGGCCTCGCACCTATTGGTGAATTATTCTATCTGAAGAGTGGATAGGTGAGAGCAATTAGTTCCAACATCCAGGAAAGCTCCTGAGGCAGATGCTGCGGAGCACTTAGAGCAGGGTCAGACATTGAAGCTGCTAAGGTCATTCACTGCATTACTGGCCATCACCAATTGTCTTGACTTTTGTCTTGCCACTGACTTCAATGTGTCTGGAAGAAAGAGAGACTGACAACTTGCACAACTCTACCTCACTTAAATCCTATGCATGCACTTCTGGACATCACCTGTAATGTCATTGGTTCTCTTCAAAAAATGAAGAATGAGCAATAGCAAGATGTTCTTTAAGAGTTGCATGGTCAAAATCCAAAACTGATCATCTAGCCAAGTGATGAGCTTTCCTACATTAACAGTCAACTGGTTCTTCCCAACTTGTGTCCTTAGTCACGAAAAGCAGAACTGTTCTCATCCTCAGCCTCCACAACTTAAAAATAAGTTTTTGCAGGTTCTTGTTTCTCTTTTATAAATGATGTTGAAACACTCTATCTAACATATAAACATTGCCACCTTAGGTAGCCTGTTCCATTATTGTGTGGTTTTGTTTGTTAGAAGCACCTGGTTTACAGTAAATACTCAATAAATGCTTTTTAAAAAAAATCATTTCTCAACTACTTAAATTATTGAGTCACAGTCTATACCTGGTCCAGGATCCAAGCTTTCTCACCTGGATTGATAGAATCTCATTGAGTTTAGGGATCACTGGGATAGCCTTCAAGACTCCAGGGTGAACCCTACACCCCAATGTATTCTTATAAAGATAGCTGTACAATAATGCTCCTTGACTATAAGGCAGGTAAGGTCAAAACTTCCCTCAGTCAATCGGAATCTATTTGACTCCATCATCATAGCCAATAAGAGACAGTAAACTCTCCACCACTTCAAGAAGTTTGAGAAAATGTGATGTCCATTGGATATGTTAGTGTTAAATGTAAATACAGAGAAAAACATGCTACACAGTTGGTAGGAACAGAGTGAAGTAATGAGAACAAGACATGAAGGAGAGTTACAATCATAGCCATTGTGTTCCCTTCAATGCTGCATCTCACTTCTTGGGCGGTTGGGCCTGTAGGACACAGATTTTGTGGGGGTGTGATGAAAAAAGCTTTTCATCCTCCCTGAATAATTAAATCAAAAAGAAGACTGTCCTGGAACTATTTAAGGGAATTTCTTTATGTTAGAAAAAAAGAAATAGCCATACAGAAGATTGAGAATATTCCTAAATCCAGCTTTAGAGATGAAACGCCACCTCTGACTATTCATTACTTGTGTGACATTTAGGCCTCAGTCTCCCCTTCATTAAAATAGAATTGGATTTAAGATTAAATGGCTTCTGAGATCCCTTTCAACTCTAGATTTATGATCCTATGATATATCTTGGGCAGAGCTTCTTTACAATTCTGTAGACTGGGAATGGGAATTGGTCCTTTCCCTGTGACTAAGTAGTGACACAAGGTAGTGGATACCTTTGCCTATTAGTTCCCAAAATTCAAAAATTTAAGAACTTCCTCAGATAACGTATATAGGACCTCTTTTTCAGGAATAAAAAAAAAATAATTTCCAGTAGTAAAATGTTTTCAAATAACAGTTCTTGTTAAATGAAATATCACAAAGCTCCTCTGATTAGCAAGTTACTTTGCCCCAGAAATGAAAGTACTATAAATACCCAAATAAACAGCCTCTAATAATTTGCATTAGCTGATAACTAAGATAAACAAACTGACATAAAAGTAATGATTTAAATTTTTAAGATGTTTAAATAGTATAGATTTAAATAAATCATATTAATTTTTTTACTAAATGTATTTGAAATACCTTCATATATACTTTTGGAATAAATATCAATTACTTTATTGACAGATTGCAACAAGCCACATATTCTATACTCAATTTGTTTTTATAAAGCTAAAAAAATTTTGTTTTGAAAGTTGCCTTCAAGGTTATGTAAATCCAAAATCTTCCATTCAATTCAGGAATTCCAAGCACAAAATCTCTAACAGATGGTGGTCCAGTCACTATTTGAACACTTAAAATGTCTTATTTATAGTTTGTACCCAATATATATTCTATGAATGGAATTCCAGCGAAAAGAACTCACTGATTTTTTAATATATATTAATAGTGCATTAAGATTTTCAAAGTACTTTATATATAAATTATTTCATTTGAGTTTCACAGTCCTCCAAGGGCCATGGGTTTATTATAATTGCTTTAAGGATAAGGCAGACTGAAGCTCAAGAAGGTTTGATGATTTGCACAAGATCATACAGTTCAATAGACATCAAAGGCAAGATTCTCACCCAGATCATTCTGACTGCTGGTCCAGTGCTCTATTCACAAAGTGCTAGTCTTCCCTAAACACCCCATACATCTCCCCAGCCAGCATATTTTATAACTGGATGGTTCTGCTTGTAGAAATGCTTGGTTTACAGGAAGTACTTAGTTTTATTTTGGTTTTTTCCTAATGCTTTTTCATTCATTAGAAAATCCTTCATTTTAAACTTGTGTCCAAAAAATGAATTCATTATCTTTCCCCCAGAAATATTCTGTCTACCTAAATTCTTTATTGTTCTGAAGGGTACCATAGTCTCTCTCTCTCTCTCTCTCTCTCTCTCTCTCTCTCTCTCTCTCTCTCTCTCTCTCTCTCTCTGTCTCTGTCTCTCTCTTCTCTCTTCTCTCTCTGTCTGTCTCTGTCTGTCTCTGTCTCTCTTCTCTCTCTCTCTCTCTGTCTGTCTCTGTCTCTCTCTCTGTCTGTCTCTGTCTCTCTGTCTCTCTCTCTTTCTCTCTCTCTCTCTCTGTCTCTGTCTCTGTCTCTGTCTCTGTCTCTGTCTCTGTCTCTGTCTCTGTCTCTCTCTCTCTCTTCCTCTCCCTCTCTTGCTCTCTGTCTCCTTTCTTTCCTCTAATTGTGCTACTATCTTAGCACAGTCTCATCACTTCACCTTTAGAAAATATTACAATAACTTGCTGGTTAGTCTCTCTATTCCAAGTCTCTCCCCACTCCACTTCATCCTCTATTTAGCTGTCAAATTGAATTTCCAAAAGCACAGGCCTGATCCTATCATCCCCACTCCCTGTGGCTCCTTGTTACTTCCAAGACTAAGTATAAAATCCTGTTTGATTTTTCCAGGCCCCCAATGACTTTCTCCTTTCTAACTTTTAAAATGCTTCTATCTTATTCCTTTCTATATACTCTGCAATCTAGTAACAGTGGTCTTGCTGCTTTTCCTTGCATATAAGACTGCATCTCCAGACTCAGCATTCCCATAGGCTCTTCTCCCATACCTGGGACACTGATTCCTCTTTATTTTCTGGCTTCCCTGAAGTCTCAGCTAAATTCCCACTTTCTTCAAGAAGTCTTTCTAAATCAGAAACTATATGAGAAAAACTACAAAACACTTTCCACACAAATAAAGTCAGATCTAATCAATTGGAAAAATGGATAGGGTGGGCAAAATATAATAGAGATGACAATACTACCTAAACTAATCTATTTATTTAGCGCTATACCAATCAGACTCCCCAAAAATTATTTTAATGACCTAGAAAAAATAACAACAAAATTCATATGGAAAAACAAAAGGTCAAGAATTTCAAGGGAATTAATGAAAAAAAAAAAATCAAATGAAGGTGGCCTAGCTGTACCAGATCTAAAATTATATTATAAAGCAGCAGTCACTAAAACCATTTGGTATTGGCTAAGAAATAGATTAGTTTATCAGTGGAATAAGTTAGGTTCAAAGGACAAAACAGTCAATAACTTTAATAATCTAGTGTTTGACAAATCCAAAGACCCCAGCTTTTGGAATAAGAACTCATTGTTTGACAAAAAATGCTGGGAAAACTGGAAATTAGTATGGCAGAAACTAGGCATTGACCCACACTAAACACTGTATAACAAGATAAAGTCAAAATGGGTTCATGATCTAGGCATAAAGAATGAGATTATAAATAAATTACAAGAACATAGGATATTTTACCTCTCAGACCTGTGGAAGAGGAAGGAATTTATGATCAAAGAAGAATTAGAGATCATTATTGATCACAAAATAGAAAATTTTGATTATATCAAATTGAAAAGTTTTTGTACAAACAAAACTAAAGCAGACAAGATTAGAAAGGAAGCAATAAACTGGGAAAACATTTTTACAGTCAAAGGTTCTGATAAAGGCCTCATTTCCAAAATATACAGAGAATTGACTCAAATTTATAAGAAATCAAGCCATTCTCCAATTGATAAATGGTCAAAGGACATGAACAGACAATTCTCAAACGAAGAAATTGAAATTATTTCTAGCCATATGAAAAGATGCTCCAAGTCATTATTAATCAGAGACATGCAAATTACGACAACTCTGAGATATCACACTACACATCTGTCAGATTGGCTAGAATGACATGGAAAGATAATGTAGAATGTTGGAGATGTGGGAAAACTGGAGCACTGATACATTGTTGGTGGAATTGTGAATACATCCAGCCATTCTGGAGAGCAATTTGGAACTATGCTCAAAGAGTTATCAAACTTTGCATATCCTTTACCCATCAGTATTACTACTGGGCTTATAGCCCAAAGAGATTTTAAAAAAGGGAAAGGGACCTGTATGTGCAAGAATGTTTGTGGCAGCTCTTTTTGTAGTGGCTAGAAACTGGAAACTGAGTGGATGCCCATCAATTGGAGAATGGCTGAATAAATTATGGTATATGAATATTATGTAATATTATTGTTCTGTAAGAAGTGACCAGCAGGATGATTTCAGAAAGGCCTGGAGAGACTTACATGAACTGATGATGCTGAGTGAAATGAGCAGGACCAGGAGATCATTATATACTTCAACAACAATACTATATGATGATTCATTCTGATGGATGTGGCCATCTTCAACAATGAGATGAACCAAATCAGTTCCAATAGAGCAGTAATGAACTGAACCAGCTACACCCAGGGAAAGAACTCTGGGAGATGACTATGAATCACTACATAGAATTCCCAATCCCTCTATTTTTGTCCGACTGCATTTTTTATTTCCTTCACAGGCTAATTGTACACTACTTCAAAGTCCAATTCTTTTTGTACAGCAAAACAACTGTTTGGACATGTATACATACATTGTATTTAACTTATATTTTAACATATTTAACATGTATTGGTCAACCTGCCATCTGGGAGAAGGGGTGGGGGGAAGGAGGGGAAAAATTGGAACAAAAGGTTTTGCAAAAGTCAATGCTGAAAAATTGCCCATGCATATATCTTGTAAATAAAAAGCTATAAAAAGAGAAGTCTTTCTAGTCCTCCTTAATCTTAGTGTCTTCCCTCTGAGATTATCCTCAATTTATCATAACTAGATCTTATTTGTAGATAGACATTTTTCCCTCATTATATTGTGATGTCATTAACAGTAGGGACTCTTTTCTTCTTTTTTTTTTTATCTCCCTCTCCCATTTGGCACAGTGCTTGGCACAAAAAACAAAACAAACAAACAAAAAAAACTCTTAATAATGTTAGCTGACTTGACTTCATTACATTGAACTAAAATCTCTCTCCCTAGACATTCATTTTTTTATTTTGATTTGATCCTCTGGTATTGTGATATGGGAGCCACCCAACAGTGGCTGCTGGAGCTCCAAGCCAGACCTGCAGAATGCATCTCCTTGTGTGAGAGGATGACACAAGGAGACTGAGCGGCAGTTGCTGCTCTAACCTCTCTCCTCTTTCCTCTGCCTCCAATTTATTTCATTTCCAGTCCACAAGGAACACCTGCATCAGCAAAGGCTGCTTTGAAACTCCTTCAAGTTTATGGTTCAGAACTGTGGAGGCTCTTGGAGAATTGACCTGCCCTTTCACTTAGGCATGGTCCTTAACACTTGGAACCTCACATTATAAATCTCTTCCCTCTCTCCCTAATTAATTCTTTGATTATTTGAAGAAAGCTATTAATTACTATGCTCCCATTAAATCAAGGAATTTGGAGTCAGAAGGCCTGGGCTTGAATGTTGACTTGGCTATTTATTTACTCCATACACGGCCTAGGTGAGTGACTTCCTCTCTCTGGGCTTGTTTCTAGTTTTTCTAGGCCTATGTAAAATGGCTCGGAACCTTCTTATCCTATAGTTTCTGTACCACATAAATCTTTGTTATACATTTTCCAAACTATTCAACACCCTGGTCACTTTTCCTCAGATGCTCTCCATTTTGTCAAGGTCCTTTTAATATGATATAGCATATAGGAAGTAGATGCAATCATCCAGGTCAGGGTAGAGTGGGATTATTGTTTCCCTTAATCTAGACATTGTATTTCTACTAATTACTAGCCTGAGATTATTTCCAGCATAAGATTACATTAGCTTTTTGTTTTGTTTTTCAGACTTGAGCAATAGAAAGATTATTTTGGCAATTGTGTGAAAGACAGATGACAAAGGGCAAGAAGACCAATTGTATTTCATCTGTGTATTTTGGCCCATTGTTCCAGCCTATTGAAATCTTACATGAGTATGTCTTTGTGGGAGTAAAAAAAAAAAAAAAAAGTGTTAGAACAGGGCCCAGGATGGAGCCTTTGGGATGTAAATAGCCAATATCTCTGCAGACTGAGATTGCTTCATCTGGATTCTCTCTTGAGATTTCATTAGTATTGGGAAATCCCCTTTTGGAAATTCCTTCCACCCATGCAGGTCAGAAACAATTCTAGAATTAATGAACAATTTAAAAGTTGATAGGGGAACTACTAAAAGTGAGAGGTACTTAAATGTACCTCTCCCTAATTCAAGACTGGTTTTCTAGCTCCTAATCATGGAGGCTTTCACCTTATTCTACAAATCAGTTCAATACAATAATTCAACAAACCTTTATTAAGTACTCAACAACAACAATGACAATAACTCACACTTATGTAAGATCAAAGGTTAACAAATAACTTTGCTCACAACAACCCTGTGAGATAGGTATGATGATGAAATCATGACAACATAGAAATTAAGTGACTAGCAACAGAACTACGATACAGACTCAGGTTTCCTGACTCCATGTCTGGGGTTCTGACCATTACTTCTGCTTCACAATCATGGGCAAAACCAAAGCTTGGTCAGGTACAAAAATTTAAATAAGACACAGTTCTTACCCCCATTGAGCTTACAATCTATTGAAGAATATGACACACACCATAAACTTCTGTGCACAATTATAATACAAAATCATTATGAATGGTGCATCAAGTGTTTGGTCTGAGAAAGCAAAGTTCATTCTCACTGGGAGGTGTTACAAAAGAAGCCTTCTGGGGCTGGCAATTCATTTGGAGACTAAAGGATAAGAAGGAATTAAATACAGATAAGAAAGCATTCCAGTGCAAACAAAAGCATGGAGTCAGGAAGGGGTGTGATATATGTGGGGATGACAAAAATTCCTATTTGGCCTGAGCATAGTGTTCCTGGAGAAGCATGAGGTAAGAGCAGAAAGGTGGGATGGGGGTAGCATTAAATTGCCTAACAACCAGGCAAAAGAATCTGATCTTGACCTGAGGGACAAGAGGGAGTTATTGAAGGGTCTTGAGTACAGAACTGCAAAGAGTAGCTCAGCATTCTTTAGATATGATTGATTTGATTGTTCATCCAGCTATGAATTCATCTCATTAGACTTTCATCCAAATTTTGTAGCACAATATAGAGAAAAGTAGGAATCATTCATTCTACAGTAAAAATCCAACCATTTTATTAAGCGCCTGCTATAGTAATAGCAATAGTAATTAATGTCATTGAGATAGTGCTTTAAGGTTCGAAAACATGTTTTACATACATCATCTCATTTGATTCTCATAACAATCCTATGAGATTAAGTACAAGGGTATCTTTATATCCACTTTACAGATGGAGAAATCGATGCTCTGGGAAGAGGCAATGTAGTACAATGTAATGGAAAGTGAGCTGGATTTGCTATTAAAGGACTTGGGTTGGAGATATAAGATTGCTACTGCTTGTGTGAACCTAGAAAAACTGCTAGATAGATGGTCTCTTAAGGTTCCTTCTGGTTCTTAATTCTGTGATCTTTATGATTTGAGCATTTTCATACTTAGCAATTAGCAGAGGAAAAATTCAAATCTAGTTCCCTTCTGATTCCAAGTCTAGCACTTTCTCCATTAGACCTTATTATCTAAAGCACTGCCTTCACTAGCACCATACTGCCTGATGGAGATATATAAAAATAAAAAAAAAAAAATCAGTATAGCAGAGAAGGAAAAGATGCATACGAGTAACCTTTCTCTGCTTGGTCCAAGAGAAATCTCTCAGATGGACCCAAGTTCAAATCCTGAATCTGCTACTTGCCACTAATGGGGCTTTGTAACAAAGGGTCCTTTGAGTTATAAATCCATGAAATATATACAACCTAAATATCATAAGAAGAAGAAATTTTAAAATATTATTAAAATGGGAGATCAGGATCAACTCACATAGAAAGAAGTCATCAACGAAATGGACATGCTTTAATAGTGAAATTATAATATCATAGAACTGGAAGTGATCCTACAGACTGATTATAACACATTTCAAGGTTAAGAGTAATCTGAGAAATATATGTTTACTGATGATATTTTAAAGAAGATCATACCAGTTCAAATTATTGGCAGTCATTTAAAAACTTGGATTTTTAAGAGATGATTGAAGTGAAAATAGGTTTTCAAAAGCAAGAATTATTCTGCATATGAATATAGATTTAGTGAGTATAGATTTAGTCACTTTGAAGATGCCTAATTGAATAGCTTCAGAACATCATCCTTTTTTCCCCACCTTTCTTCATTTTCTAATTAATCACAAAAAAGGTGAGAACAGAGCTGATTACTAAACCTAGTGTTTTCAACTGCTTGTTTTGGGCCTGCTGAAAAGCTATCCAAAAAAAAAAAATTTTTTTTAATAAAGAGAATGTATTTTCCATTTGTAATTTAGAGGCTACTCAGTGGTACAGTGGATAGAGGCCTGGACATGGAGTCAAGAAGACTTCAATTTAAATTAAGTTTATGGATTGTATGATCTCGGGCAAGTCACTTAACCTCTGTTTCTCTCCATATTCCCAAATATAAAATGGGAGTGAAAATAGCATATCCCTCTCAGGGTTGTTGTGAGGAGTAAATGAGATATTTGTAAAATGGCTTATCCACTTGTCTTAGGCAAATAAAACTACTTAAATGCTGATAAGAGATAACATATCATGGCAAAAAAAAAATATATTCCAAATACTCAGATTTAACTTGTTGGAGAGAACTTGCCTTAATGATTTTGCAAACATATTGTCCCAGTTAATTCTGGCAATGAATCAGCATTATGTTTTGTGTGTGAGTTGTATCACTGCTTTAAAATATAGAGTTGAATGGCTTCTAAAAAAATAATTGAAATAGCAGTATTATTTCATAATGCTTTAAATCTTATGGAACCCTTTTCTTATGACATCTATGGAAGGTAAGTAGTATAAGTATGGATTTGACAAATTCAGAAATTGAGGATCAGACTGATTTAAATTGACTTACTAAAGTCACATGGCTAATCAATGGCAAGGCTGGGATTTGAATCTAAATCTGTTCTTCAAGTCTAGTGCTCTATCAAACCAAGTTTCCTCAAAAAGAAATCACTTCACTATCCAGGAGTCTTTCTAATATGATGACTCCATCATCTCCTTTTCGTTTTGCTTTAGGTTTTTGTGCTAATAATTGTTGCTCTAATAACGTTTTGTCTTGGGAGTCAGAAACAGGTCATACTTGGTTAGAGTCTACCACTTTCTGCCTTTGAGTGGTGTTTTAAAGTAAACGGTGCCTGTTTAAAAAATGTATTTTTGTTGATATATTTTATTTTTGTCAATTATAGTTTTTAGTCCTCCCCAATATTTTCTTCTCCTTCCCCTCTGTTCTTTTGATATCCACTAGACCAACATAGTGATAATCATTTTTAGTATAATCCACAGATATCCATCATCCTTGCCCCAGGACTAGCAAGTCAACTTAGTACTTAGGAGGTGCAGATTTTTATTCTCTATTAGCGTCCAAAATTCTCAGATGAGATTGCTCAGTTGTGTCCTGAAATGGGAAGACCAGAGGAATGAAGGTCCTTCCTTACCAGCTGAGATCTGAGCAATCACTGCAGCATGATACTGCACAGATCTAAACAGATACAGCCTCCCACCTCTGCATTGCTTTGATTTGGATCTGAGAAGGATGGATCTGGCCATAGAGAAGACTAAATGTTCTTGTCACAAATTTAGGCAGCCCAGAGTAGAAATGTCTATTTGTGGGTGAAGTCAGATCCAGAAGAGTGAACCCAAAGAAGGATGGGAAAGGGCAAGTCAGTTACAGTGAGGATCAGGGCTTTGGCCTGGACTGGGAGGAGTTTAGGGACCGTTCAGAGAGAACTAGAGCAAGCTGGGAAGTAATGAAATAATTTGGCGGACCCTTAGGGTCCACCCTCAGGGAAGTCAGAATCACAGCAGTCAGGACAGTGGGCAGACCCAAGGTAATGTTTACTTTGTCCACAGCCTCTCTAAATCAGTGCTACTCAATTCAACTTAACAAACATTAGACACTTTTGATGTGCAGATTGAAGGTGAAGAGGTGCTAGAGAAGAGAAATAGGGGGGAAAAAAGGGGTAAGATCCACTCAGAGGTGTTGTGATGTATACAAATAAGCATAACACAAAATAGGCACAATTGATGCCATAAGAGATCCAGATTAGAAAAAAAATTTTAAAAGGAGAGAGAGAACATTTGGGTAGATGATGTCATATCTGAGCACATTTCTTTATTTGCAAAATGGAGGTAAGACTGGATGACCTTCATAGCCCTTTCCAAATTTTCCTTTAGGTTCAATAAATATTGAGAAGAGGATACATTAGATGGAAGTCTAGCCTGTAAACAGAGAAATTACGCTGCGAATCATGGATAAATTGTGCTTGGGGAGAAAGTTAACAGCAACCAAAGTAGGTTGGTTTGTTCTGGGTTGTTGGGACAGATATAATCCAAAAAGAACCTTTTATGGGGGAGATGGTAGCAGAACAACACATCTACACATGGGAATAGCTTTCCCAAGTGGGAAGAGAACCAAGGAGAATAGAGAAAAGGGCCTAGCTAGGTACTAGCGGGGTGGGGGACACAGAAGCAGCTTAGAAAAAGCCTATGAGAAAAGTATCAAGCTTGGCAAGAAGCTTAGAATTAAAAAGGTGAGAAGAGAACCAAGATAAAAGCACTTGGGGAAGGAAAGTATAAGGCCATAAGGAATTGAAGACATAGCCAGAAAGAGATACTATATTTAGCAATGAAGAGGTCAGCCATGAGCTTTGAGCAGTTTTGGTGGTGTGGTGGTAGCTTGGAGTCAGATTATAAGGGAGTATTGACAAAATAGAAACAAATCTTCACGTTTATGTGTGTGTTTGTATTACACATACACATGTATATGCTGTTCTTCAGAATATGACTCCTTAATAATCAGCTGCAAGAAATCTTATAGTTGCCACAATCAGCAGCAGGGTCAGAGAATCACTCAATTGTACTCTAGAGCCTTGTGCTTTCTTTGTCAGATAACTTGGAATAAAAGGAGCATTGAGGAACAGTTGGATGACTACTGAGGGAGAGAAAACTAGAGATTTCCTGTGTCTTTTAAACAACCAATGAACCATTTTAATTTTATTTTGCCTAAGCAGGTAAAAAAAGACACTAAAGCGCTTGACAAATATTATCTTATCTGACCTTCACAATGGACCTAGGAATTAGGTACTTTTTTTATTACCTGCATTTTACAGAAGAGGAATCCAAGGACCAGGAAAAGTTAGATGTTTTGTCCAGGATCACAAGGGCTGGGCTAGATCTAAGGTCTTTGGGTCTGCAGGGTGGGCACTTTTCTTTTGAATCACCTTACTGCCTGTAAACCTTATATAACTCCTAGAATTGAGTATGTAGCCTATGGCAAAAATGATGAATTAGACATTTGTTTTGGTCCCATTTTTTTTTTTTTTTGGCCATGTCTTCAATTCCTTATGGCCTTATACTTTCCTGAGTCTTTTCTGTTAGCAGGAAAAACAGCTAATAAACGAAAGTGTTAGTAACTTGAGACTTTATTTCTCTGAAGGTTAATTAAATTTCAGGAGAGGTTTAGGGAGATCATTATTTACAAAGAGAAGATACATTTTATTGGCAAATCTTCAGGTATCTTAACAACTGATTTTGTGAGTAGAGGGTACTTCCCTGAACCCCTATTATTTATTTATTTTCACTTATTCTACCCATAATAGGAATTGTAAGAAGCATTTATTACAGAAGCTTGGACAAGCTGAAACTCTTTTTCACTAGACTGTGAACTCTTAGAGGACAGAAATCAGTTCTAATCCAAACATTGCTTATTCTTCCTCTAGTAACTAGCATAGTGTTCTACACATTAAAATTAGGAAGCAAGCAGATATGTAGGTTTCTTTGGGTAACCAAAAGCAATCTGTTTTGATGTCAATAGAATTGGTCATCATTGGTATCCATAACCACCTTTTCTAACAACATATATACAAGAATGGTTACCTGTTTACAGATAAGAATACCTCCCTTCAAATCATTATTTGAAGCTAGATCTGATTCCAAGTTCAGCTCTCTAATGATTGTATTACCACACTGTCTCAGGAGGTTTCCAGAGATGGAAGAATAGGGACAACCCTGGAGTAAATCAACCTTATCAGCTAAATGACGTACTTTGGTACATTTAACAAAATGTACACTAGGGTCTAACTCTTCTTTTTTCTATCTTGCACACTTTGCCTATAATTCACTAATGAATTTTTACTCCACTTAAAACTATTAGGGCAATCATTACTGACTTAAACTAAATCCATTTTTTCTTAAAAGTAAAAATTATTTCAGGTACTTCTAAGGGATAGTCTTATCTGTATATTCACATCTTGCCATTATGGTTTTTAGAGACCCTGGGTAAAGGCATTATAATAATATCAGTTCCCTCTTTGGGCCTTAGCCAGAATGATAGAACGGTTCCCCATTGAATTTTTTTTTTTTTTATGGTTCCCCATTGAAATTACCTCCTGTGCTTCTCTTTGGATGAAGGTAAATCTATGCCATATATAAAGTAGAAAAGGTATGAGTGGCCTGGGTTCAGATTCACTTTTGCTATCATATCCTAGACTGAGGTTAATGAAGGTTAAATGGCTTTCCCCAATGTCCCGTGGGACTGGAATCCTAGATTCCTCAGATGTCAGATGCAGTTTTTCCCACTGGGAAGCTCTCAGTTTAAGGCTTGGTGCCCACCTTCCACCCTGATGACCTCTGTTTCTCACTTCATTCTCAGCCATACATCATTACCGCCTCCTAGGCCAGCCTTGGCCTGTGGCATAGAAACAGATCCAGATCAGGTAGAATGCTGACCCTCCCCTGCAGGTCTAGTCCTGATGCCCATTTGGCATTCTCCCAGTCCTAGTCCTTCCCTGACCATGCCTTGTTGAAGTGACTCTATGCCCTTAAATATGACCCATCTTACCAGTCTAGGTATGTCTACATTCAAATAACAGTCACTCACTCGCAGTGATTTATGGCTTGCAAAATGCTTTAAATTATTTCATTTGATTCTCAGAGCAATCTTCTAAGGACTGTGTTATGTCTCTTAACAGATTAGCTGTTCGTTCTTTGTTCTTGAAAGGGACCATGATATGAGGGAGGGGATGCCGTGACATGCAGGTGAATTGGACCTAAGTGAGGGAGGTTGGGCAAAGTCACTGCCTCACTCTGCTCTCCAGAGCCCTCTAGGATGACTGGAGACGGCCCTGGATGCAGTGGCAGACCTTGGTCTTTTGAGCTAAGATCTGTAACTAGTCAGTTTGACTGAGGCCCCACCCATTCAGTGATTAAGTCTAGGTAGCAATTGAAGCAAAGAATCTCCTCTTTCATCTAATTAAAAAACAAAAAAAACCCTAAATAAATAAGTCGAGAAGGGATGATTCTCTGGGTTTCTGGCCAAAGCAGAAATGATTGCTTTAATTTATTTAAGAATTGAACCTTAAGAAAGAAATCTAGCCAGTAAACTCCAAGATATATTGAGAGGGTTCATGGCACAATGGATAGAATATTGGCCCTCAAGTTGAGAGGACCTGAATTCAAATCCTACCTCAAACAGAAAAGCAAGGTGAAACTGATAGAGGTTGTCACCTGTTCAGGATCAAATTTGATAAACAAGTGTCTGAATCATGAATTGAGGTTGGATCTGACTCTAAGTTAATTCTCTATTTAATATACCACCATATGGCCCAGGGCCACATCACATACAGCAAAGACTAGGGATAACCTAGGACTAACTCTAACAATACTTACTTTGGGACATTTAAAAAATTATATACTAGCTTTCTTGTTCTCTCCTAAGCACATTTTGCTTATAACTCATTACTGATTTGTTGATGGGTCTATTATGTAAAAACGACTTCTCAATATTAAAAGACCTCAAGGAACAACTTAGAAAGTTTTAAGCTCATGGTGAACATTGGCATATACAGTATTTGCACAATATTTCTGTGCTGCAATATTTCCATCAACTAATTAGAAAAAGATTTGCCTTTTTAGAGGGCCTAATTGAATGTTCTTTATGGTACTTTCCATCTTGGCCAGTGTCATCCTGCCAAGAAATCTGATTAACTGCAAGAGCAACCAATCACATACAAAGAAAATGTATGACATAGTACTTGCCTTCAAGAACCTTACAATCTAATTGGGGAGGCCAATGGATGAATATGAAATAATTATAGTAACCTTTTGGAATTATATCTGAATACAAATAAGGAAAATGTGAGAAGGAAAAAAACTCTTAAGGGCCAGTTAAGTTGGTTGGTAAAGGCTTTATGGAGATGGCAGGACTTAATTAGGCCCTAAATAATGGGTATGATTTCTCTAATTGAATGATATCTGGAGCACATTTCCCCAAAGAGAAGCAGCGAACATAATCTCAGTATCTTTTCTTGTCATGACTATTGCAATTTTCTAACTGGTTATTTCTTCCCCCATTATCATTCTTCATGTAATTTTTCCAAGTAATGATCACATTACTCTTGCTTGAGAATCTTCAGTTTGTTCTTACTGACTACAAAATAAAGCATAATTATCTATTATTTGCTTCAAATTCAAGTTTCTAGACTGCTTCTTTGACTTACTCCAAACCCCAGCAGTGCTTGATTACTCACTATTCCTGGAGTGGATTTCTCCCTATTTTCTGTCTGTTGAAGACCCTCTTTCTGTCCTAAGAGTGCCCACTCTTTCATGAAACTTTCCGTATACCAATATACTTCCTGAACAAAGTGGTTTCTTTCCTTCAAACTTATCATTGCCCACTTCCAGGACTTCTCTTGTGTACTCATACTTTTCCTAGTTATTTGTGGACAAGTAATTTTCCCCTTCTGAGATTGTTACCTTGAGGGCAAAGCCTAGGTTATATCTAGCTATGTATCCCCAGTGCTTAGTAATAATAATAGCTAACATTAATATTGCAATTTGTTTGTAAAGCACTTTATATATTATTTCATTTGATCCTAGAAAGGTAGAGGCTATTATCATCCCTGTTTTACAGATGAAGAGACTGAGAGAGGTAGAGTAATTTTATTAGGGTTACACAGCTAGTCAGTTTGAGAGATAGGGTTAGGTTCTCAAAAAAAGCTGAAATGAATAGTATATGTAGAGAACCATGCAGGGGAATCTGAGTAGAAAAGAGAATATGAAAAAGAGAGAAAATACAATTGAATCAGTAGGATAGGGCCAGATCACAGAGAATTTTGAAAGCTACAAAAAAGGAGTTTGGATTTAATGTATTCGGTAATAGGGAATTATGTTTTTTATCAGGAGAATTACAAAATGCAAAAGATATTTGGTATCAATATTTCTGATGATTCAATTTGGTTCCATAAACATATAAAAAACAAAAACAATACCATTACCCAAGTGCATTGGGCCAGGAGCTTGGGATATAATAATAATCCTCCTCAGGGAGACCTAGTAGGAGGAAAGATGATTTTTTAAAAATGTACATAAACAGCCATCATTCAAAATAGAAATAAGTACAAATGAGAGTTCCAATTATAAGAAATTAGGGAGATTAGTTGGGAGGGGGTTTGGCTTCATTCACCCTTCAGATCCCTGAATTGAGTCTAGGACAAAAGGAAATGCCAAAACAGGAAGAGGTTGGATAGATGAGGATACATGCAGTCAAGGGAGGAAAGTTCAGCTTTGAAGAAAAAACTCCTCCATAAATGAGTGCTGTCCCAAAGTAGGGAGTCTGCCTTGAGAAGAACTGGATTCTCTTTCACTAAAGGTTTCCAAGCAGGGACAGGAAAACCTCTTTCCAGTTTTGTTGTAAAATGAGATTTTTCTGCAGATATAACTGGACTAGATAGCCTGAAATCTCTTCCAACTTTAACATTGCTGATTTACGATAAGTTATTGTTATGTTGAAGGTAAATTGTTGCTTTCTATAAGTGTAATATGGCTATAATAGCTACATGGCTATAATCAGTTGAGAAGATGGAATTCAGACCTTTAGCAGGCATTCTTTGGCATTCTTTTAGAGCCAGGCTAGGAGTTTTGGACTTAAAGTCAAGAAGACCCAAGTTCAAATCTAACTTCAAGTATTAGTTATGTAACCCTAGCCAAATCACTTATCAAAATCAAAATAAAATGGAGAGAATACCACCAGCCTCATAGGATGGTTATAAGGATTTAAATGAGATAATAGTTATATTATCTCACCATCAAAGTGTTACATAAATATTTCCTATTCCAAGTCCAATTTCATTACACCACACTGCTGTTGTTGTCAATATTAGTGATTGAATTTGGGAGCCTAAATATTTAGGTCTAAGTCTCAGCTCTCTACTCTGCTTTTAGCTAGTGCAATTTTTCTTTGGCTTAATTTGGAAATCCTCTAAATTTGGGCTCCCAAACTCAAAGTGAGACAATTATCCATTTTTTCATCAGCAAAAATGAGGGAGATTTTGATCAGCTGTAAAGTCTCTTTTATATTCAATGATTTGATTTCAAAAATCAAAATCAAAATCTGCCCTTCCCCCCAAAAAAGTTTAGCTTCAGTTGGTAAGTGCTTCTCTTTAATAAAATAAAAATGGTAGCCATTTTACTGGTGCTGGGTTCTAAACCTCCAGTCTCACTACTATTGTATTGATGTAATAAACTATCTACATTTTCAAGATGTGGATGCCACTGAGAGAATTTGGAAAAATAACCATGTTGTGGTATAAGATCTAAAGTTTCAAGGAGGGGAAGCTTTGCAAGAGTCAATGTTGAAAAATTACCCATGCATATGTTTTGTAAATAGTTTTAATAAAAAGTAAATAAATAAAAAAGATCTAAAGTATTTAAAATTTAATAATGAGTGTTTTTAGTTCTCTTCCCTAATTTTCCAAAAATGAGCTCTGCTTTTTTAATATAGAAGCATACTCATAGCTGAATTGTACTTTTTTTGGTTCCGGAACATTTTGGTACTTAAAGTAGACCTTGGCTTAGAAATATACCATAGCCACAGATATAAAAGACAGAAAGGACTTTAGGGGTTGTTTTATCTAGCTCCCTCATGTTACAGCTTAATTTAGGCTGAGAGGTACAGGCATTTGCTCAAGGACACACAGGTAGTAATTAGTACCCCAACTGCTTCCATCTCCAGCCTTCAAGGATGGCTCCATCAGTGTTGCCAGATCTTTGGTCTGTCTCACTTGATCATGAGGGGTTGTGGTATGAACATGTGCCTCCAAGGTCTGCTTGAGGGTGTTCTGGAGATGCCCAGGTAGGAAGTTGCCTGGCAGTGCAGAAACTGAGACCTGCCAGGCTTTAGCTCCAATTCTAGACATTCTTTTTGCAAGATGCCTTTGTGACCCCAGACTTGCTTTACTAGGAGGGATTCATAAATTACAGAAATTTTTGGGCTTTAATAATGATAATGACCCTTTATATTTTGTATAGGACTTTTTATTCAAAACACTTGAGTCTCTGGCCCTTAGTTACACTAGACAAATGGTCACCAAATATTTTTTGATTCTTCTACCATAATGTATATGTTTACTTATTTATAAATTACAAATATGTATGTGCTGTACCTTATATTATGAAACTTGCACAAAAAATAGAAATTAAGAAAGGATGAGATAAAAACAATATATTCTTTGATCCTTGATTCAAAGCCACTGGGGCTTACTGAATAGAAAAGTAACAGTACAATCTGCACTTTAGGAAAATCACTTTGGCAGATGTGTAGAAGATGGATTGGAGAAGAGACAGGCAAGGTAAGCCATTAGGACAATAGTGCTATAGTTTAGGTGAGCGGCGATGAGGATCTCAACTTAGGGTAATGAGAAGGGGTTGAAGGCAAGAGACTTGGTGGAGGAATTAATGGCAAGATTTGGCAATTGGTCACATTATGATGATGGGGGATGGCACAGGCATTGTGTCTGCAAGCTTATTGCAGTTGCCCACATCAGTTTAAAATCTCTCTGAGAAGCCCACACCTGGGACAAGTCCCAGAAAGCCATCAGTGATGGATGAAATACTGAAAGGATTAGGTTATCTGGGAGTCTACAGGAGAAGAATGAAATACAATCCATCTTCCCCCACCCTCTGATTGGCTGGTCACATACCTCCTTTGGGTCAAGCTCCCAGTTTGGATATCACTGAATTAGACATTGCCTTCTTAAGCTAACACCATTACACAAGACAACTGTGAGCAAATTAGGTTGAAGAGGGGTAGGACCACTACTGGCACTTTTTGGTCCTACTGAGTTGCTACGATTCTCTGTAAACGATGAAGGTTGCAAATGCTATTCTCAAAGGTATAGATGCCACATTTAACAAAAGAAAAACATTCCCCTCCACTGTATTTGCTTATCCTCTCCATTAATATCCAACTACCACTCCAATCATATGCCTACATATCTTTATCTACATATCCAGACACCTCTAAATATTTAAGCATATTCATTTACCCCAATTAGCAAGACTTGTGAAAGAAAAGGATGAATCCGTGAGAATAGTTTAAATGGATACACATACACAACAGAAAATATACCTATGAGGGAGGAATGAACAAAAAAGGACCTACTAAGTGCCTATATATGTTAGGCACCGGGAAATAAAAATACAATGATTCCTTTATTTAATGAGGAAGAATGTGAAAGAGTAATAGAGAAACATAAGAAGGCAGGGTACCAGAATTGGAGATTAATATCCACTATCATCACTTTAAAAAATGAGATCAAATGGAATAATTTTCAGCTCATCTTAAGATGCACTATTAACACAAAGTAACTATTAACAGCAGTGACTGAATCTGCATTAGATTGTGAATTTCGAATTTCTGAAGGCAGGGTCTTTTCTTTTTGTAACTCCAGAGCATATAAATGCTTATGGATTGATGTTGATTGGTCTGCCTTTTTGATATTCTAATTTGGTCAGACCTTGCTAATCAGGAATAAAAAACTGGGGAAATGTCAGGGAAAAAAATAACTTGATAAATAGTTCACATTTGTATAATAGTTTACAGGATCTCAAAGCACTTTCAACAAAACCACACTGAAGGGCAATGTAATGTGCTAAGGAACTTGTTTAAAAATCCAATTAATTCCAGTTGGTTCCTATATCTTGAACATGAGAATTTCTCTGACCAAAAAAGTTAGTGAAACATCCCACTATTTGCTAGTAGTGAATTCTTAAAATCCCTTCTTTGTATAATGAATGAAATTGAACATGGAATGCAATGGAATGGGAGAGGAATCTTATCCCAAGTTATGCTGACCCCACAATCTCCAATGACATTTTGCTAAGATATTTGCTAAATTAAAAAAATAATAATAAGCTGTTGTCAAATACTGTTTATTGTAAAAAAACCCTGTTTGTGTTCTTGCCATACATACCAAATTAAAGGTCACTTTAAAGGGATGTTATGCTGTATTCAAGAACAAAATAGAAAGCTTGGAAAATGCCTCTTTGTTTTGTGGGTGCAATGCTATGCCTCCTCTACAGCAGGGGTTCTTAACATTTTTTGTGTTGTGGATGCCTTTGGCAATCCAGTGAAGCCTATGGATCCCCTCTCAGAATGATATTTTAATTCCATAAAATACATATAATTACAAAGGAATCAATTATAGAGTTATAAAAATATTCAAAAAGATAAGTTTGCAGACTCCAAATTAAGATTCCTTGTGAGTCTACAGGCTTTTAGTTATAGGCAAAATATGTAAGGTGAGAGTAAATGACATGATTCTGTTAGCTGAAAAGGAAGATTTGGGTGAGGGGGAAGGGTGAATAGTATTCAAAAATTCTCACTTTTAAGACACATATAAAGGTTTTGGGTTAGATACAAGCAAATACTGGCAAGATTCAAGTCACAACAGCATCTACTTTCCAAATGCAGGACTTAAAAGTATTTCCATTAAGTTAATTGCTTTCAAGTTTTCACAGGATTGCTTGGTAAATCTGTTTTTGTCTTCTGTCATATCCTTATATACGATAAATGGCCAGAGAATTCAAATGCTGAACTCTTTTAAAAATCTATAGACTGGGCCGAGGGTCAGCAAGATGTGAGATTAGATCCAGCCTTCTACATTTACTAGCTCAGTGACTCACTTTGGGCAATCCCCTAATCTATTTGAAGATTTCCTGAATTGTAAAATGAAAACAACTCAGAGTGGTTATGAGGATCAAATGAAATATTTGTAAATTTCCTAGCAAAGTTGTTGGTATATAGTAGGCATTATATAAATGCTATTATTATTAAAACTTCTTTATACTCAGAGAAGTTACCATTTAATATTTTCCTTTTTGTAACTTTTTATAACATTTTCTGTAAGGTATTTATGTAACTTGTATGGATTAGTTATTATCCAGGATTTAATGGTTTAAAAAAAAACAAAAAAAAAAAACCCTTGAGTTTCTGATCCCTATACTGCTGAAAAAACATTCCCCAATTCCTTCTTCCTATTTATTTTCAAGATTTCCTGATATTGTGACAGGAAGCCAAGCAGTTGTTTAGCTTTTAAATGTCATATGTATTTTCATTAAAAAGTATCAACATATAATGAAATCGTGTTACTTTTTCAGACAGAAAAACAACAACTTATAAAATGTTTTTGAGGAATCTAAGATACTAATAGTAGGAAGCAAAAATAATACCATATTCAAGTTCAGAATGATTGCTTTAAGACTGGCTGGAAAACAAAAGACTCTACACATTATCAGGAGCCCCAGGAAGAGATGGGGAGAAAAAAAGAAGAATTTTTTTAAAATGAGGAGTACTTACTCAGGCAAAAATAAGCATCTATATATAACAAGATTATAATACATGTAGTTGTATGTTTTCAGTTTATATTTTTGTCATTTGAAGATTATTTCCCTATGAAACTGACACTTAAAATTGTAGTCCACCTATGCTGATGATACTCTTGGTTACATTATAGGTATTTAGATAAGTTCAATGTAACAAAAGATTAGTGATTTCATTCATCTGGGCACCTTCTCCATGGAGACAGATTTATAAGCTTATAGACAGAGGTGGAAAGGACTTCCAAGAGGTCCTTTGGTTCAAAGGAAACTGATGCCCAAAATTTAAATACTCTGCCCAAGATCATAGGTGGTAAAACTGGGAATCCAGGCTTGGTCCTCTACTGCAAACCCAGAGTATTACTCACCACTATCTCATCCTTACTCCAAGAAAAGAGATTCTGAATCATGTGATCAAACTTTTGGTGATGAGTCTATCCTGACTTCAGTCTTTCCAGAATGGATAACTATGAATGTAGTATGTATGATGGTACTAGACAAAGTCCTCCAAGCAAGCACCAGTTTTGCTAGACTATGTAAAAAGGTTATCTGCCTCTTACCTCAATGGAATTCCATTTTTCTACTTGGTAGTTAGGGTTAGTTGAGCCTGCTATTGATTTGCTATGGAACATCATGGGCTAAATGAAGACATGTCTTTTTTTGTAAAGGAGCAACAGTTTAAAAATCTCCATTTGAAATCCATTCCTATCTGAATCCCTTACTAATTAATTACTGTTTCACTAGAACCACCCTTTATTAGTCAATCCCTATGTGATACCACTTATTCCTACCCGATTTCCCTGTGGGCAGCCCACATTGTTTGGTCCCATTCTCAGGGTATAGACATTGTATTTGAAAAAAAATAACATGGACCTGGTCTCTTTTCCCAGAGACATTCTACTCAAATAGGGAAAGGAGAACTTTGAACTCACTGAGACTTATAGGGAAAAACTAATTCTGGTATAAAAAAATAAACAGGAAAAAAAAAAAGGAATCCCCAAAGTTAAGGTAACCCATGTGTCCTGTTTCAGGTAGAGCTGCTTTGTTTCTGCTTATTTCCTCCTGCATAGGCAGATATTACCTATCTATCTATACCCACAATGGGAAAATGTTCTCCATGTCACTGATAATGGAAACACCAGAGCCAGTGTCACTTATGTGTCTAGAGAAGAGGGAAGACTAACAAGTAAGGGATAACACAAGTAAGGGATAAAAGGAGAGAGTAATGAGCCATCTCCAGGCAGAAACTAAACATTAGGTAAATATAATGGACTCCAGATAGCATGTTTCCTGGTTACAAGAATTCATAAAAACTAAATTGCAGTTGTGCAAAATACAAATTTTGTGGATACATTTTAAAGTGTTTAACAGGAAGTGTGATACTTCCTAGAAGGCAGGGAAATGAACTAGACTTGTGGATTCCTTTGATATAAAGTTCTTCCAAATGAGGAAAATTTCTCTATCCATGTGAGGTCCATAGCTTCTCTTGTAACTTAAGTCTTAGGGAGTTTGCCTAAAGCACTGACAGATTAATTTCCTGAAGATTACAAAGCTAGTATGCATCAGCAGCAGGGCTTGAATCCCGGTCTTGCTGGCTTTCTATCCACTCTGCCATACTGCCTCCTGAAGGTTTATGAGTGTATGGATATTGAATTTTAACCTCTAATATAACTTATTTTTATTTTAGTTATTATCTACATAAAACATAACAAGAGCCAGGTACTTTTATCTCTAAAATATAATGTAGAAACTCTACAAATAGGATTGCTGAGCTGTGCACAATCTATGGGTCACAATTCAGGAGAATCTGGGTTTCTTTACCTAAGCAATTTGGGTGAAGAAGGTTGGAACATTTATTCAAAGCCTAATTTTTCCTTCCAGTTTTTCTAGCATTCTAACTGACTCGATCCTTATTCATGTGGAATGGAAATCAAAATGAAGAACTCAGTAATTAGTCAGAATTATCTACCTGAACTAGAACGTCTATGCTTGCTATAGGAACATTATTCACACTGCACACTACCCCAGTATTCTACTCAACTGATGAGACCAGGGGTTAGAGAATGTTTCTTTTTTCCTTTTTAAGGCCACAAAATCAAAGATAAAAATCAATTGAAGGTAACCTGGAAGTTTAAAAGCAAATTTTTATAGGAAAACAATCTTCCACTTATTTTATAAATAAGATAGAAACATTTACATTTAATCACAATACATACAGAGGTGAAACTAACATACATATAGAAAGATGGAATGAAAATCAAAAAATGTGTTGGGGAAGACTGATATAGAAAGAAAAACAAGGAGGCATAAAAGGAGCTTATAAAGTTTATAAGCTATAAAGTGTCAACATGAAAATATTCTTAGTTAACGGGGGCTACGATTATCTTAGTAAATTAATATGTTAGGGTTATTTGAAACAAATTTATAGCCCTTTCTGTAGTGGGAAATTGTTAGCTCTTTTCAACCTTCTAAGTTTATTTGAAGCAAAACATGCTTCAGGTTTTTTTTTTTTTTTTTTTTTTTAATAAGCATGGGTAACTCCATTAAGAATATTCTTTTAATTTGGTTTTAAAGACCTGTATTGAGATGTTAAATAACTTGCCCATGGTCTTGAAATTATAAACTTGTCAAAGTCAAGCCTCTATTTTTGAAAGTTCTATTTTAAAAACAGAATTTAAAAGATTTTTTTAAAATGTGTAACAAAATAATTTAGATTTTAAAATTTTACCTTGCAACTTTAAAGTTGTTGATCACAAAGCTATATATATCAGTTGCATCAACTTTCAAAACTTCTCTAATTTATGAAATTATTTGAGAAATCAGGTCTGTCCTACTGAACAATGTTAAAAGGTTTATTTGAAAAACTTATTATTAGCTCTTGATGAAAATCCTCAGTAATTTAAACTATTAATTTGCATTCCAATAATTCAAAACTGGGATAATATTCTTTTTCCTTCATCAGTGACATTGTAAAAATGAGCTTTTTCACTATACTTAAAAATCCTTAGTTAGAAATGTTCTTTTTTAAATTTGAAGAATGTTTACTAAGAAACATTATTTTAGACCAAATCATTAACAGGGCTTAGAGAGGCAAATTCTACCTCCTTGAATATTTCAAAGTTGATAAGAATGCAGTCCTAGAATGGAAAACACTCCACCCATGATCTTAAGATCTAACAGATCAACTTTTCTTCTATGAAAAGTAACCTGATTAAGGCTTTCTGAAATTTTAGTATTAAAAATGCAAAAGTACCCTCTTAAAGAGTACAAAACATTGAGCTATGTAGTCAAGGAGATAACCTGCATTGTTTATATATTATGTTTGTCTGGTGCTAACAGCAGCTAACCAAGATTTACACAGTAAATATTTTTATAAGGCTGGTTATGCAATTTTTTTTTTTTTTTTACCTACAAGTAATTTTTCTTTGGATGAGTCAGAAGTCTTGTGCTAAAAGTACAGCATGTAAGCCTTCTAACTCACCCTAAATATATTAGCCAATTCTCAATTATTCATTCAAGGAAAATCCTCAATAGATGCTTAATTCTTTGCTGGCTTTCTTGGCATTGCAGCACACTTCTAGCCACCTGCTCAGTACATACCCTGAGAGTACAAATGAATTTAAATATTAGGCTTAAGCACAACAGAGGTGGGAGAGTAACCCATATAAATCATTCCAAAATCAAATTTAATGTT
This sequence comes from Sminthopsis crassicaudata, assembly GCF_048593235.1. NCBI lineage: Eukaryota > Metazoa > Chordata > Mammalia > Dasyuromorphia > Dasyuridae > Sminthopsis > Sminthopsis crassicaudata. The sequence continues at coordinate 520,679,389 of NC_133618.1, forward strand.
GATAGCTATATTATTGTTTCCTTCCACTGCTGAAGATCATTGATAATTAATATTTTAATCAAATAAAAGCTTCGGTAACTATATAATGTGGGTTTCAAATGTGATAAGCAAAACACTAATAAAATGGGAGAAATTCAAAATATACAGTATTGTAATGATACTGCTATATATCATCATTGGCCGTAAATAGAATGTGACAAATGCATAGGAAAGTCTATTCCTTACACCCATATAATCAAGTATTATAAGTTATGATTTAGTCAAGTGATCAATAAATCTGTATTATTTCATTCATCAAATAAAGTCTTTGGTACTAGTTTTTTAGGAATTAAAATAGCTAATGCCAATCAAGTAGGCTACTTTTAACATCTGATAATAGTATATTTTGATAGAGTTAAGAACAGAAAGACACAGAGGGAATTAATCTGTGCCAGTGTAGAGACTACTCAAATTATAACACCAACACACCTAAATATGTTAGAAACCATTTTACAATACATTTACCTTCTCTAGATAATTTCATGTATCTATAACTCTATCCCTGGTAATAGTTTTCAAACTTCCTGGGGTAGTATAGTTGAAAGATTAATGATCATTTGTCTCCATATGATGTTATGTGATGCTATTTAGAACCTGCTTTCAGATAGAAATGAGGATCCTATTTTTCCAAATTACATGGAAAAGTTAACTGATAAGTCAAGGAACTGAAAAAGTTTTTACATATTTAAATGTTGAATTGGTCATCTATGCTGAAAAACGGATCATTTATAATTTCATGTAGGTACAACTATTTGGGCAACATTGTAAGACAATGCAAAAAGCTAAATGTAAGTATTTACTGATTTGGGAAGGACATGGTACTCATACTTGACAGTACAATAAAGAACTTTAACTCTTCTTGAAGTAAAAGAACCCAAGGAATTCATACGGATAAAATCACACTGTACTTCCCTATTGTACATTATGTAAAATTTAAAAAATAAATCTTTCCAGGATTTAAAAGAAAACAATTACTGTTATATTTCAGTTTGGGGAGTAAATGTCATGAATCATCAACAGCAAGTTGAATTTAGTTTTTATTTGTAGGGCTTAGTTTCACAAAACATAAATCCTCTTAATAGCATTAAGATTCTGACTTAGCATTTTCCCATATTCCATTCCAAAAGATTTAGATGATTACCATAACACTCAACTCCTACTTGATTCAAAATAATTTTAAACCAAAACTTAAAAGCCTTCAATGTGCACACTACTTTAGAAAAGACACAGACATTTAAAAAATGGTTCTAATAAAAGAACTCCCGGTATGATGTTACAAATAATTTCATGGAGTTTTTATATAGAACCTAAATCTTGCCATCAATACATGAAGTTGCCTGAAAAAGATGCTGGTGCATTTAAAGCCCAAAACACTAGAGGAAATGTTTTGTTCTTGGTCACACAAATAAAAAAAAAAAAATAGCAAGCTGTGTGATATGACACCTAGTCTCTTGTTCTACCTACTGATCATATTCTCTAACACTCTGGAACAGAACAATTTAAAGTTAATTCCTTTTTTAAAGAAGTTAGCTGTATGGACTTTAATTCAGAATTTTGCTCTTTCCAATGGCAAACAGAAACCGGAGGTTATAATGGAGAGAGTGCAGACCTTGGAATCAGAAAACCCTGGGTTCAAGTCTTGGCTCTTTCATTTATTAACTACTTGACATTGGCAGGTTACTAGACAGTTCTGAGACTTGGTTTCCTCACTTATAAATTAGGGATAATAATATTTTCCCTGTTTCCTAAAAAGGGCTATTATGTTATCACAGCCTAATGAATAAAGTGTTATAAAAATAAGACGTCATTAAAGAAATAATCACAAAAAGAATGGAATTCTTTGCTCTGCTTAGGCATCTAAATAATTTTAACAAGCATAGGAATTATAGGCTTTCAATGACTGAATCAGGTTTAAAAAAGCCCCAAACTTTCAAATGCATGTTTTACATGAAAAAAAAAAAAATTCCCTCCCACTTGAAGTAAACAATTTTAGAAGCACAATTTCAATTATACAGGTTAAAAATAACTTTGCAATTAATTTAATATGTACTTCCCTGCACCTATGAAATATGAAACATTATTTCAAACTAGGTCAAGCTGGAAGGGCTTAAAAACAATTTTGGCAAAAATAGTTCCTGTTATTTCTTCTCCAAGGCACCTTTACTGAGGGAAACTCAGTGGGCAAAATACCCACTTAATATACTAACCACTATTTCCAAAGAGTTTACTTACCTGCATTCACCACCACATCATGCAAAAAAACTGACTTAAAAAATTTATTAAAAAAAAAAAAATCTCTAAATTAATGGAGATGTTAAATAGTTTCTCTATTTTCTAACAACACTGCTAGATGAGTGGGTCTTTTGTCTGGAAAAGGTCTATGTTATCTTTCCCCTTTGCAATCAAACTGTACTGTAAATAGTGTGGTCCATTTAAAATAGGCCTCATTTGAATTATACTGACAAAGTGAGATCAAATTTTCATGAGTCTTGAAAAGATACACCATCACCTAGTTAATTATTAGTAAGAACACCATTATATAATGAAATCAATACATTTACTAACATTCTAGGAATTTTTTTTTAAAGTGCCGAAAGACCATTTATACAGTACATTCATGTTAATTTTCTGTTTTGTAAAAATGTAAACCAAATAAATGATAGTGAGTCAAAACAAAAACACTGAAATAAACAAGGGATATATATATATATATGTATATATATGTGTGTGTGTGTGTGTGTGTGTGTGTGTATGTATAGATAGGGGTGTGTGTGTGTGTATGTATAGATAGGGGTGTGTGTGTGTGTGTATAACCACACCTACACATGCACACATAAATACTTTTGTTTGTCTACAGATCTATATTAGCCATCTTTATAAAGTAATCATTTTGAGAGGATGAGGCAGAAGAAGAGAGAAATCATTCCTGTATATATATATATATATATATATATATATATATATATATATATATATATATATATATATATGGAAATGATATCAGCCTAAATTTGCAGCAGGGCAAAAGTAAATTACTAAATTTTAATTGAAAAACACTAGGTGAAAATATATTATAATTTAAAGACAAAAACTGTATTTCATAAAAATAAGGGATAAATCTATCAATAAACTAACATCAGGAATTTGCCAATCTAGCATACTTGCCTGCCAAAATACAACTTAAATGCAATCTATCAAGCTTACAAGATCAAAAAAACATAGAGCTTCAAATGTTAAATTGGAAAAAAAATCCAAACACTGTTCCAAGTGACAGTCAATAGATATTAAGTACACATTCTAGACACAGGGCTAAATTATGTATTCTAAATGATTAAATTTAGAAAAGTATCCCTTGTAAAAACTGAATTAGGTATACTGGTACTGAAGTAACTACATTTAAATTAAAGATTTTAAATAAGAGATACATTTAGACTAATTCTCTAACCAAAGCATGGATGAAATGAAAGTTATATAGGGATGTTCTTTGAGAATTATGAGATGTGAAAATATAGTTTTTTCTTTAACATTATAGTCTGTTTATGGTCTTTTCTCCTATACAAAAAAGTGTACTATTGAACAAAACAAATCTGGAACAGGAAAACTGGTAGATATGTTGTATTAATAACACTGGAGATCCTGAGACAAATCACTCTAATTCTATCAACTAGTGCTGGAAAATTTCTGTTTACCACTATTATTTTATTTGTAAGCAGGTTCCTTCACTTGTTTACCTTTCATTTGTCAGCTATTATGATTCAGGTCACAAAGGATTTTCCAAATACTGATACATTTCTTTTTTATGTATTAAAAAAACACTCCTGTAATAAATAATACATTATTTTATAAAAGCAGGATATGCTATGTAAAAGAGGAGAAAATACACATAATATGATAAAATTATCTTCAACTCTTTTATTCCCTACCATAGACATGACTTTCATTTTTGGTTTTCTTCCAATGCTCTACAGTTTCCAACTTTCCAACTGTTTATTCACACTGCTTTTAACTTGATAGACATTGGTTATTGCCTTCCTAAATCTAGAGATGATCGAGCTAGAGTATAAATATATACCACAAATCTCCATAAAATGCTGACAAAACTGAATAAGCATGCCTTGCTTTAAGTCCATGCTAGTACCGCTGATTATAAAATGGGATTTATCTACCAACAACACTTTGTTTTCACTCTGAAAGTTGTAAAGAGTTTTCCTGCCACTGACTTGTACTTTATATATCAGAAAGAGATGATAGTCAAAGAAAAAATAAATTAACCATATCAACATTTCCTTTCGATTCTAACTGTTCTAAGTGTAGAATAATAAAGTTTTTCTTTTAACAAACATGCCAGACGCTGGCGATCCAAATATGCACTCTTCCCTTTTAAAGTGGTCACTTTGAGAGGGAATATACTCATTCCAACAACACTTCCATTGTCCTGTTTGCAAATCCCCTTCAGAAACTGCTTCTTCTTTGAAGACCTCAAAGGTAAAAAAATCTTTGCCTTATGAGGATGGATTTGATTTCTGGCAATACTCCAAAGCCATTGGGAACAATGTCTGGTAAATTTGTCAGGTGATCAGCATATAGTATGGGGGTAAAAACGAATTGGGATTTGAAAATACTTATACTGATTTTAGTTTATGGTTCAATTTGGTTCCAAAATCAGTTTAAAAGAGAGGTACCAAAAATATTCTACACAGCTAAAGCATTATTAGAGCAAGTATTAACCTCTCAAAGTGACAATTATAAAGTTCTGGTATAATTATGATTTTTTTTCAAAAAAAAAAAATCACTTTTTATAGTTATAGCTTTTATTCTACCCCACTGCAATATATAGGATTCACTACAGAATTTAAAGCCTTTTTAGCAGTTTTTGAAATTCAAGAGACAATAAGTAACATCCTGCCCATTATTTTTGGTAATTTTCTTTTCCAAATTTTATTCTATCAAGTTGGCACTACCCAACTTGGGACGATTAAATACCTAGTTTTGTTTCTCTTTCATATTAAGAGACTTTTACATCAAAAGTAAAAAAAAAGAAAACAAACAAAAAAGCCAAACCTCAAAAGTATCAAATCAATTCATTTATCCCCAAATAGCTTATCATTGGAGATAAAATAATTTTAAATCTCTAAGATATGAAAACAAACAAAACAAAACTAAAATATAAAAAACACATCAAGAACCAAACTGTACAATTTCTGAGCTGCACTGTTTATTTTGCTGCTTGAAACCTAAGTGACAGTATGCCACTATCATTATGGGGTTTCATCTAAACCTTTACTACACTGCAGGTACAGAAATATACGGACACATTTTTTGGAGAATTGACATTTTGCAAAATGCAGCAAACATTTTAATTTATACATGAGAAAAGGAAGTGTTCAAAAGGGTATGCATTTCAAGTTATTGCAGGTTATTTCTGTGAGAGAATTTCTGCAGGTAAAACATGTTTAAATTTAACCAACAGTAACGTGTCAGTGTATTTAAAATCATGACAAAAATCTTCTCTCTGGTCATTAGTTGCCCATGACAAATTACTATGATGTTGTATGTTTAGGGCAAGATGTCAATACAGCATAAATCCCATGGCATTTTGGTTTTCTTCTGGAGATTAAAGCTGTTTTTCTTGGGATAAATGCAGCAGCAAAACACAAACCAGCTGATCAAAAAAGCACTTCTGCCATAACTCCAATAATTTTCAGGGCACATCAACCGACAGTAGTTTTGCCATTCCCAGTTCTTTTAAGGTTTACATCACTGCACTGTTGCCTTAAGTATGTCTTGTAAAAGCTTGTTCTCTGTTAAGCCAGTTTACTGACTACAGCTTGGTTGAGAGAATTTAGCTGGTTGGTCCATTTATCTAGTGCAGTATATCGGGCACCACCCCTCTTCTGATGGTCCAGTTCAAGGAGCTGGTTGACTTGATCAATTCGGCCATGAATAGTGCTAGAAATAAATAAAAGACAATTTGTCTACAAAATACCCACTATGCATAGGTCTGGAATGTTGTTTCAGAAAAAAGAATTACCAAGGAACACAAAAGAAAAAAGCTGATTGTATAAATTGACAATATTCAACAGTATTGAGTTCCTATGCTGTCACATTTTCTCAAATTATTCCAAGTATAAGAAAATAAGTATTAAGAGAGACATGATCATCAACATGCTTAGAAGTAACTAGTTAATAAAATCAAATATGCTGTAATACATAGAAATAATGTACTAGGTTGGTGGTGGCTGCACACTATAATCTAATCATGCTTTAATGATGCACATGTTTTATCTTGTGTGTGACAGTCTGAAGATTCAAATCATTCTCAAACTATAATATGAGTTATATATTGATAAGAAATCTTCCCAAAGATATAATTTACAATTTTTCCAGAGTTCAAATGCTAAAAATATTAACCTGGTACAAGCCGCTTCTCTAATCTAACCTGATCTTAATAAAACAAACATATGTACACAAAAAGCCCATACTTTTAATCAGAAGAAAAGCATACACTTGTAGCAAATCTCTTAAAGAAAAAAAAATTACAACTATTTTAATTATTGAAAATTTTAAATTTTGCAATAAAAAGTATAGAAACGAGAAAGTACTTACTTATCCAATATGCACTGTACCAGCAAGCTCTCCACATCAGCTACATCTATGTTTAATTCCTAAGACAGAAGACTCATTATATTTCCACTGATTAATTTCACTGACTTTAAATTTCATGCAAATTATGATATAGTTTTGATTCATTTACTAGAACTTAACACTGCATTCAGAAATGTCTGAGTTTTCCATTGTGACCCCCAAAACATTTTTCTTAACACAAGCCTGACAAAATCTGTCCGTTGTAAAACTGAATTCATTTTTATTTTTTCATCCTTAATAGTTTACTGCTTAAAGTTATTATTTCATCAGTAACACACCTGTCAAGAAACCCATTTTTCCTAGCACATTATATTAATAAGTTTATGCCAAGGAAACATTTCAGTATCATTTCATCATATAATTAAATTAGATATAAATTCATAATAAGATGTTATAACTATAATGATTAATGAATATAGATTAGTCTTTCAAACTGAAGGTACATATATGCTACATTCAAAATTATAAGCTATTAATAAGTGATGGATCCTATTAGTGGTAAGTACCTTAGAAATAAAAGGAATATGTATTCTTGTGTAAGGCTTAATTAATTTTATAAGCACTTGTGTTCTGATGTTTCTCAAAAGCTCTGGAAGAAAAGACAAAAGTTAAAAAAAAAACACACACACAAACCAAATTCAACATTAAGTACAATAAGAAAAGGACAAATTGTAAACATCTTCATATAAAAACAATGTGCACCTTTGTGTCATGAAAATAAACTATTTTTTCAACAATTTCAAAAAAATATTTCTTTAGTCTGAAAACTAAAAGCATATGTTAAATTTTTTTGCAAAAATATTTTGGTACAATAGATACAAATTTTACAGATGTGTTAAATCGTATTCCTTTAAGGAGCCCCTGCTGATATATGCTATTTGTGTTCTACCAATATTTTCCACACATTCCTCAAATTTTCATATATTTCTTCTCTATCTATTGTCTATATAATTTAAAAAATCAAAATAGATTTATAAATTTATTGAGGAAAGAAAGAGATGATCTTTTATGGTTTTTGTACCATCCAGTCCTTAATACTGTTCTGAGTCCACAATTAGAACTTGATAAATGTTCCCTGAATGATTGGCATTAGAAAGGAAGACGAAAAGCAGACAATTATCCACTATGGAATAAGCTCTGAGCTTCCTTAGTGGAGGTGGACTATACATAGGCACCCTTATGAGAAGCTCCTGTTGAGGGGCAAAAACCAAAACTTTATCCCTACCAGTGAAAATCCTTATATCCATGTAGTAGCAGAAAGTACCAAAGCACACTGGTGCAATAACAGAAATATCAGAAATTTAATTCCCTCACTGTTATATTAGCTTATGAGTTACAACATATGTATCCAAGCATACCTTAGGTCAATTTGTATTGTTTTAATTCCTTTTTAAAATGCGTCCTAAAAATTAGCTTCAATGTAATGATCAGTTAGAAATATAAGCATCAAATATATCTTAAAGGAAATAAAATAACAATAAATGAAGGTAATTATCCTTAGGCTGATAAAACAACTCTGTCTTAAGAGTTCCTAAATGTAAAGGAATGTCATGCTCAAATATTTCATTTGGCAATAAACACAAGAAAAATAACTAAATGCTATATATACTCTCAAGAAACATATCATATCCTACTCTACATTCCAGAGATTTCAAAATGATGATTCTAGAGTACCAAAGAAAATGCAGGTATAGTTTATCAGTTTTCAGAGAGAACATACCTTCAATGTGTTCCCTTATGAAGGGATCGTCCATGATGTTGCTGTGATTTGTTTTCAGAATCTTCTCAAATTCAGTGATGTCATTATTCTGATAGGCACTAAAAGAAAAGGGAAGAAAAAGGCTGAATTCTAAATTTATCAAATTAAAAAATACACAAAGACAGAAAATCCATAGAGCTTGCCTGTCAACTGTGATGTGCTAATAATATATGTCACTGGACTCTCTAACTTATATGAGGGGAAAAAAACACAATAATCATAGTATAATAAGAAAAAAAAAACAAAAAACCCAGCAACACTGAAATTGTAGACGGGCTGAGTTTTTACTTCTATTTTCCAGATAAATAGCTACATGACAGAAGACAAATGACTTAAAATCCCTGAGCCTTAGTTTCATTATCTATAAAATGAGGGTATTGAGCTCTATGGCATGAAAGGGTTGGACATTCTCTAAATTAAACATATTCTTTGTCCCACCTTTCTTCTTCCTAGATCTTCTCTAACTAAAATAATTTTTTTTCCTTAACACTTTGATTCTACCTTCAGAAAGGACAATAAATGTTTTTTCCTTTTTGTCAGCTGTAAGCTACTAAAATGATCTTTGAAGACTTTGATTTATTTAGCCACAATTAGAAGCTAACTATGACTTATTTAGCACAATTTTTAAATTTTATGTTTCTAATTATGACTGTATTTTTATCTATAATGGTCATCATTGAAGCAACTGAGGATATGTACACATTTATTATAATATAGGAGTTAACCTCCTTTAAATAAATGATGCATCCTCTGTGAAAGTTAGTCAGAAAGTATAGTATTTTATTTTTAATCTTTTAGGAAACCATCGACTACCAGAACATTTCAAGTAAAACATCTGATTTTCTTGCTCCTAACCATGAAGTTCCATTGAGATCTGAAAGATGGAACATTATTGTAGCAATGATAAAAAAAATTGCTGCCAAATGGGACACACGTACAAAGCAGAGAGCAGTGATGGAGTCCCTTACTGCAGAGAGCCAAAGGCCTATTTACAGTCACAATTTCTTGAAGTGTATGGTTGTCTACTGCTGATATCAATTCTGCCAGGCACTGCGTGAATCTTGCTAAAGGTGCTGAGAAGGAAGAAGCCAACCTTCTGGATATGGCACCACTGTCTGCTTTATACATTTGTCATATTCATCAGCCATTCTGCACGACCTCTGCTGTACTTCCATCTGTTGGATCGCAATGTAACTTCATTTTAGGGAAAGCAGATTCAAGTGCTTCAACAGGTATTTTTTCCCTGTAGTCTGCTGCCAACTGACTAGGAAAATAAAATTAGGAAGCATTATTTTCTTACCTTTCCAAAATGCATCATTTGAAACTATTATTATAGGTCTAATTAGGGAGCAATAAAAACAAATATATATTTTAATGAGGAAATGTTTTCTTACTGAGTTTTTCTTTTAATATTTTGCAAAATCATAGGATTTTTGTAATGGATGTAATAAATTATCATCATTAAAAAATCTGATAGTTCTGTAAGTTCATTCTAACTAAGTAGAAGAAAAGCTATAAAGCTCATATTTAAAACATTTAAAGATGTGATCAAAGTCTTAATCCAAAGTAGGTTTTAAATTAAAATGGGAAAGGTTCTCACTGAATTTTTCTCAAGAAGTTTGAACAGTATGTAGAATAAAGCCTTCTCATATGGTAATGTAATAGAGTCAAAAGAACACTGGACTAGAAGTCAAGCATTTGCCTATTTAAGCCCACTGAACTCTTATTGATAGTTTACAAATCCTATAGCCTTGGCTTACATGGTATTCATTTATACTCAATCTATAAGTATTTCTTAAAAAACAAAACAAAACAAAACAAAAAATCCCAATCCAACCCAACTACTTTATTTCTGATATATAATTATTTTGGAGTATAAAAGGCATTCTTGGGGATAAAAGCTCAGTAATGGAGTCTCTGGTTCAAAGGTTATTGACATTAAGTCACTTTATTTGCAAAATTCCAAACTGCGGTCCAAAATTTATATACCATTTCACAATTCCATTAACAATGTATTAGTATTTCTTTCTCTTACCACCATCCCTCCAACACTTGACTTCCAATTTGTAAGTACTGAAGTGAAACCTAAGATTTCTGCTGATAATGCATTTTTCTTATTAGTGATCGGGAGCAATTTTTCATGTGCTTGTGAATACTTTGCAATTTTTCTTTTGAGAACTACTAGTTTATAGGTTTTGATCAATTAGCTATTGGGGAAACTACAATAGATTTATGTGTCACTTCATGAATATGTCACTAGGTGCTACAAATTAAATGGTGAATACAGACAGCATCATGTAATGGAAAGCAAGTTAAAGCTTGGAGGTAAGGAGTGTTGTGGATTTAGAACTTCCCTCTGATACTTAATAAATAAGGGATCATGGGCAAAGTCACTTAGCACTTTTGAATCTTAATAGAAAAGTGTGGTGCCACAGAAAGAATACTGAACTTTAGAACTGGAAGACTCAGTTCAGATTTCAGCTTCAATGCCACCTGTCATTATGGGCAAGTAAATTAACACTTCTGAGATTCAGTTACCTCAAATGGAGGTGGTTGGAATAGATGATCACTGAGATTCCTAAATAAAATTAAATTCTAATCATATCTTTCTTTTGTGAATTATGAAATGTAAGCTTTGAATATATATATATGTGTGTGTGTATTCTAGACTTTGGGGAATTTAAGAAATGAAATGATGGTATTGAGCTAGCTGAACTTTTTAAGATCTCTTCCCACTCTTAAATTAGGTGGTTCCTACCATAGTCCACTTCCATACAAAGGAACTCTCTTTTTTCACAATTAAAATTCTATAATCAAAAGCCTAATAAATATTACTAAGAAAAATTACATCAAAATGAATGTCATAGGGAAAAGAAAGAAGGCAAAGATTAAAAGACTAAATTTAAAGAGCTGAGAGGAATCTCAGGGATGATTTACTCCAACCCGTTCATTTGGAGATGACAAAACTGAGGCTTAAGGAAATTAAATACTTGTCCAAAGTCACATAAGCATTTGTGTTGGATATCCCCCATTCATGGAATGTTTTGTTCCCTTACCTTTAGATTCCCTGACTTCATTCAAGACTTATCTCAAAATCTATTTTCTGCAGGTCTTTCCTGGTCCCTTCTTCTGTTAATGCCTTCCGTTTTCATATTTTCATCCATCTATTCTTATATATACCTCTAATTTATAGTTATTTATATATTTTACCATAAGAATATCCACTCCTTGAAGTTTGGGACTATTTCCTTCTCTTTTGTAGCACAGTGCTGATCAACAGTAAAAAGACTTAAATAATGCTTGTTGACTCAGTGCATAACTTGATCAGCTCCCATGAATTTAATTATCATCGCTATGTTGATGATTCACAGGCCCATTAACTTCCCCAGAGTTTCAGACTCTCATTACCAAATGCCTAATGGACATTCCAAATAAAGTATAGTAGAGATATCCTTTCTATGCTCATTAGCATCATTATTCTTCCAATCAGGTCCACAAGCAGTTGAATGACTCTCCACATATTCAATCAGCTGCCAAATATTGTTATTTCTATCTTTATTACATCTCTTATAGATAAACCTTTCTCTCTACTTAAAGTCAACCTACTTGAGTTCAGGCTTTCATCACCTCTCTTAGATTCCTGTAATGGCCCTTTAATTGTTTCCCGGCTTAGAATATTTCTCTACTTCAGGCCATTCAAAATGAATTTTTAAAGTGAAAATCTGTCCATGTCATTCTCCTAAATAACTTAATCAATTTTAATAGCCCTTTATGCCTCTAGGATAACACATAAACTCCCATATTGTAGCCTCATAATGTGGCCTCAAATTGTTTATTAATCCAATCCTGTCCTCTGTGATTCAGCCAAACTAGACATTTCTCTTAACAAAAACTTCCATCATCACTTGTCTCAATTTCTTTGCATTGCACCCATCATACCTGGAACACATTCCCTGTTCTTTTACTCCACTACCTCGTTAAATATACCTACTCATTAAAGATGCCACTCAAGAACCACCTGTTATATGAAGTCTTTTCTGATCTTCTCAATAGCTAGTGTCCCCCTGTCTAAACTGCCTTATCTTTAACCAATTTGTATAATTTATATTCATTCTCCATCTAATACAATTCCAGTTGATCAATGATGGATAGAATCAGCTACACCCAGAGAAGGAACACTGGGAAATGAGTGTGGACTACTTTCATTTTTGTTTTTCTTCCCAGGTTATTTTCTACCTTCTGAACCCAATTCTTCCTATGCAATAAGAAAACTGTTCGTTCTGCACACATATATTGTATCTAGGATATACTATAACATATTTAACATGTATAAGACTTCTTGCATCTAAGGGAGGGGGTGGAGGGAGGAAAGGGAAAAGTCAGAACAGAAATGAGAGCAAGGGATAATGTAAAAAATTACCCATGCATATGTTCTATCAATAAAAAGTTATAATTAAAAAATAATAATGTATATTCATTCTCTTTATTTATTTCCACAAGCATTTTCTGTCTTTCCTATTAGAATGTAAGCTCCTTGAGGGTAGGGACTATTTCATTTGTGTTTATGTGTGTCAAGATCCCAAGTATCTAGCACAGGTTAAGTGTTTTAAGGCTCTAAGAGAAGACAAAAGCTTGCAGAATATTCAGAAGTCTAAATTTCAAAAGTAGTTCAAGAAAAGAGCTAGCATTTATAAACAACAGGAATATGAATGCATATGAACAATGGGTCCAACTTTAGAAAAGAAAGAAGCTGGATTCTATATGGGAGATTTCAATAGAAACAGACACAAAACCCCATCTTTTTTTAACACTATTCTTTGAATGCTTTGTGATAAATTGGAAATGGCTTTAAAGAAAAAAAACAAAACCAAGAAAAATAGCTGGACCAGATCAACTATATTGAGAAGAAACCTGTGCTGGAAATGATAGTTTGGAAGGGGTTAAGGGGCTGTTTCATAAAATATCTGAAAGAGGGGACACTAGCAAACAAGAAAATATCACAAATTATCTTACTACTGAAAATTAGCACTCAAGAGGACAAAAATAACTACTGACCTATTTACCTACTTTTTCATCTCTATAACATCTTTATGAAGATTTTCACATATGAAATATGTGATGAAAATAGAAGGGAACAAGCAGACCATGACTGCACAATCCTACACCTTACTGAAAAATACAACAAATATATGCTTATTGATTATAAAAATGTATTTGCTTTAGTACCACAAAATGTGGACTTAAAATATTTTCCTTTCCCAAGATGCCTCCTATGCATAAATTAGTATCATTCAAGACTTTTTGAAAGCTAAAACAGCTGAGACAACTTTTTTTTCAATAATGTGCTGATAATATCAATTCAAGCATAAAACAATAAAATATACACTTGCAAAAGATGCTTGCTTCTATACTGGAAGGCATTTAGCAATATTAAGAGAATAAATGGAGGAGAAATTCCTTATGTATGGCAAAATCCTCCAAATGTTCTTTTTTGCAGATGGTGTTCCCACTACATCAAGTCCTAGTATTTAAAAAAAAAAAAAAAAAAAAAAAAAAAAAAAAAGAAAGAAAGCTAGATTAAAGCCATAAACACTCAAGAATTCACCCTATCAATCCAAACAGAAAAAAAAACCAAGCGGATGAAAAGTATCAGTTACTGAGATTATATAAAGCAACCCCACTGACCGCAATCATTGGTAGGTATACACATAGGTAAGTATGTATACACATAGTGGTAAAATGCTGGAATTGGAGTCACTAAATCTCATATTTTGAAGTTCATAATCTGGCCTCATACACTTACTAGCTGTGTGACCCTGAGCAAGTCATGTAATCGTTTGCCTCAGTTTCCTCATTTTGAAAATGAGCTGGAGAAAGAAATGGCAGACCACTCCAATGTCTTTGCCAAGAAAATCCCCAATGGGGTCACAGAGAGTTAAGAAGTAACTGATACAACTGAACAACAGCAACAACATCTATGTATGTATTTCTTGAATAGACACTGTAAAAGGACAATGACTTTGGCACAGACTGAATAGGAGAAAGAAGATGGACAGATTCTATATGGGGAAAATTCCCAGTATTTTTAATGATTCTAAGTTCTGCTCTGAAATATAAATTTTTTCAAAATTTGTTTTCTTCCCTTAAGGAGATAGATTATTTAGTAAAGAGTAAAGAAAAATGGACGACTAATCTAACTAATCCAATGGCAATTAGAAGAAAATAAAAAACCTAGACATCTCTCAGAAAGTTGAACATATTCTCTATGAAGGCTCTTTGGAGGGAATACGAAAAAAAATCATAAAAGATAGAGAGGTTGTAACTTGCATTAGTGGAAGGAGTCCTCACATCTATGAGATCACAGAAGCACTAAATCATTTATTATCTCTTGCTTTTTCATATTATCAGATTCTTCCATGATTGGTTTATATAATCAGAAGGCCTCAAAGAAATTTGAAAATCTAAAGACTTTTGCCCATTTCCCTTCCTGTAGTAGTAAATAGCAGCATATAATGTAGTATACTAGATCTTGAGAAACTTGAGGATTCCCCTTTATGTCTAAAGTAGTTACTTAAAAAACTTTGGAGCTCTACTGACTGACCTCCATAGGTAACATTCATTCTTGTTACCCAAAGGCATGATGCTTATCTTCATGGCATCTGCATTTAAAGTTAGGAGACTATGAGTGGAGGTGGGGGAAAGTAGAAATTAGAAAATAAAAGGAAAGGAGGAATTCTTTGTCAGCCTTTGGGGCACCTTCTGCCTAGTGAATCATTGTCACTTTCATCTAAGTAAAACTTTTCTCTCTCTTTCTCTCTCTGTCTAGTCTTCTCCCAAATTATTTTATGTTGAATTGCTATAGTAAAAGTGTCAATCATCAGTTATTTTTAAGCTTCCTACCCTCATGGAATTACAAAAAAAAAAAAAAAAAAAAAAAAAAAGACAACTACGTTAAATAACAATCAAGGGTAAAATTAATCTGTATCTTTTTTTTCCCCCCTTTCCCTGAAGTTGGGGTTAAGTGACTTGCCCAGGGTCACACAGCTAGGAAGTGTTAAGTGTTTGAGACCAGATTTGAACTCAGGTCCTCCTGAATTCAGGGCTGGTGCTCTATCCATTGTGCCACCTAGCTGCCCCTAATCTATATCTTATAAGAGTTCTCCTTAATAGTCACCAATGCTGGAAAAGGCCACTGGGGGGAAAAAATAAGCTAAAAAGCATGAAATTCTAATAGTAAGTATGTCAGCACACATAAACATATGTTTCTGACAGAAAGAAAAATGACTGCACAAAGAGATAATGAGAATGCCAAGTTTTCAAATGTAGGGCTTTAATAAAGAACTTTTGGAAAAAAAGATTAAAACAGCTTCTCTAGCTCCTAGATAACTATTCCTAACTGTTCAACTTGTCACAGAGTTACAGATATAATGGAATTATAAACAAATACTCCTAAGTGCAACCATACTCATTTTCTAATTAAGCTCAGTTTGATGAGCTCAATCTAGGGAAAGTGGGAGGGAAATTGAATTTATAAAGAAAAAAAGGAAAGAAATAGCTAGCTGAGTAGGAGGCATGCTGATTCTTCTCTCCATATGGATAGCTAGATAGTCTTTTAATTTAAAACTTTATTAACCTTAGTTAAGGATAGATTACATTTCACTGGGCTTTTTTACTTTATGGATGGACAACTTAACTCACTGTGTGAAAGAGAAAAAAAAATGAAGGAATTAAGGAATTAAATGGAAAAGAAATGTATTAAGAGGACAAACTAGTAAAAATATAGAGTGTTTTTGTGACATCTTTTTTTTTTTAATTTAAATTTATCATTTTGGACCAATTCAAGGTCAGATTTGAGAATAAGTTAATATCTCTACATGAGGAAAGGTAATGTGGTAATAGATTTTGCAACAATAACTTTTGAACAATGGCAGTTTATCACTCAATAAGTAATATATACATTGAAGCTAACAAAGCAGATATTTAAGTCAAAGAACATATAACTGAGATCTAGTGAGGACAGACAGAACTTTTAGATGACTTGATTTCTAAAGGAAAAAGGAGGTTCAAATATTTTAATACTGCTATTTTGGTATATTTAAGATTAAACAATTAGAGATCACTGCAAAACTGTGATTATCACAAAATACTACCATAAAAATTTTAGAGTCCAGATCCTATTTTTAACAATGCTGTATTTAAATTCTTAACTCGCTGTTTTAAGTAAAATTCCTCAATTGAGAGGCAAAATCTTACCTTACTAAATTCGTCATCGCTAGAATCTCTGGATCATTTTTATACGGCTTTGCCTAAATATAATAAAAATACATATTAACTACATACATACAGTTATAAAGAAAGTGATAATAATTTATTTTTCTAAGAAACAGAAAATAAGAATATGGCAATGAAAATCAGATGTTACAGTATGAACGTACCTCCTGAGAGTCAAATGGATTTATTCCCGATTTCATTAGCATGTTTGCTAAGACCAAATATTTTAAGCAAGTGGTTCGTCTGGGACTCCCTGATTCATCATAATTCTTGAATGCTTCAAAAAAATCAGTGTGAGCCTTCTCAAATTCACCTTCTCTTAAGTGCATTTTACCGCCACATTCTATGAAGGATAGAAAAACAAAATGTCCTGAGTATTTACTCACAAGAATCTCACTTTCAAATAGAATATATTTCAGTGGCATGCTGTGGGTCATATAATTCAGTATATTGCATAGTTTGTTCTCAGTGCATTCATTTTTATTAAAAAATAAAATAGACCTCTTCCTCAGGCAAATGACAAGAGAAAACCACCAACCTGGTCGTCTTTGTCTATTTACCAGCAGCTTAAGTAGAAAGAACTTTTCTTTGAATTTTCATGTCAATTTATTTTTACCACCAATTGAATATATGAAAAATTAAAAATTCAACCATTTTACTGACTTAATTATTAACACTATATGTAGCATGTTAACATTTGATCGTTTCAGTCATGTCTGATTCTTTGTGACTCCATCTGAGGTTTTCTTAGCAAAAATACTGGAGTGGTTTGCCATTTCCTTCTCTCTCTCTGTGTACACACACACACACACACATGAATGTATGTATACAATATAGTGATAGACTATATTTTGTTGTCAGTAAAATAATTTACCATTTATAATAATAACTATCAAATAACTAACAAATGTTAGTTTGTTATAGCACTTAATCTCTGAGGCATTGTTTGAAGTGCTTTAAAATTATCTCATTTGAAAACCACAAGAATCCTGGGAGACTATGTGCTATTATTGCTCTCATTTTACAGCTAAAGAAATTGAGGCAAAGAGAGATTAAATTATTTGCCTATGTTTAGAAACTAGGAAGTATATGACGCTGAATTTAAACTCAGATCTCTCCTAACATCTAGGTCTGGCACTCTATTTACCAGGCCAGCTACCTGCCTCTGTATTACGTTAAATGCTGTGATATTACTTTTTCTTTCATAAGATCCTTTTCTACTTACCTCTAATGACACCCATGATCAGTGGATGGGGGATGGCTGATTTGATGTGCAGTGACTGTTCATACAATGCTTTAAGTTTTTTGTTATTTT
This sequence comes from Sminthopsis crassicaudata, assembly GCF_048593235.1. Lineage (NCBI taxonomy): Eukaryota > Metazoa > Chordata > Mammalia > Dasyuromorphia > Dasyuridae > Sminthopsis > Sminthopsis crassicaudata. The sequence goes on from NC_133618.1 coordinate 520,697,418, forward strand.
TCTGTGCTGTATACATTTGAATTTCTAACGCATAAATTTCCAATAATTGTGTACCCTTTTTAAGGTCATCTTCTCCATCATCCGTCTAGAAAAGAGAATATTTTTATGACGAACTTATTTAAAAAAAAACCCACACAGGTATAGCTTCCAACTTAAAAATCATTTTGTATCAAATGCTTATTTTTAAGCCTGCCATTTGAAGCTCAGAACCTTCCTTTCAGAATCTGATTTAGGTGAATTGACCTTCCCAAGCTAGACCATAAAAGCCTTTTTTTTAGCCCATAATTAAACCAAAATATAGTCCATTACTATCTGGATTAAATAAGAATTTGTAAACTAGGCACAGAACCTAACTATCTATAACATACTGCATTTGTAAAAAATGCTGTGCAAATTCCAATTAAAAATGTGACAATTCAGAAAACATATTACTCCATCCTCATTGTAGCCAGTGGCCATGGATAAAGAAGGGAATCCATATAATTGTCAGTTTCTAGTCCCCTGCCAAGAAGAAGAGACTCTTCTATTATAGTTGCAAAGGACTTCCTTGGCCAAGATTAAGAACTATGTGTAGGGAAAAAATATCTAGGTGGTATATTTGTATCTTGAGGCTATCAATATGTCAATATTTTTCAATATAATGTTCATGAAGTAATCAATAAAAACAATAATTTAATCAATAGTTAGATATTAAAAAGGCAATGTTTTTTATTAGCATAGGTTAATAATTTCTTGTTAGGTAATGTTCTAATATATTTTAAGATCTTAGCCTCTACCTAAAATAGTTTTGGAACCACCATAAGAGTCTAATAAATGAAGTGCAAAAGATATGTGCACATCTAAGTTATGACCCAACTGATTCCACAGCATAATCACAATAGCAAATACTAAAATGGTATTTACAATGCACACAAGACTTGTTATTGTTCTCATGTTTTGAAATAAATGCAAAAATTTCACCAGAGGTACTTTTATATATTTTTGCAGCTTTTGTTCCCTGTAAATATTTAATAAGACATTTCCTTTAAGTAGATCTACATGCCCTCCTCTACTCTTTAGAACTCTCCAGGTCTTTGGAAAGCTCAGTTACTATTTCTACTTCACTTTGAAATTGGAACAAATATCTTTTTTGATGAAGAGTAGACTAAAATTTACCATGAAAAACACTAAATAGTGAGAAGCAAATTAAATAATTTTTGAAACGATTTTGAAAACTATTCAGTGAGAAAATGATAAAATGATGGGCTTACTATATGGTCTAACTGACTTTACTTTTTAGAGGAAACAGCTACGCATTCTTTTTTTTTCTCTTCATAAATTTTTTCTCATCTCTTCATAGAAGATAATGCAGATATTAGTAAAATAGAAGATTACTAGAAGTTCTTATAAAGTGTGTAATAAGTATCTTTGATAAAATTTCTATCTTAGCAAATACTTGTTGATTAAGTGGGACAGTTAGAGAACATTTTTCAAATTCTGAAATAGATTCAATTCTCAAAATGGAACTTGGATTCTGGACTTACCAATTAACAGGAGAAAAAAACCACAAGCTATGTGAAACTTATGACTTTAATTTACAAATTGTTTTTAAAAAATATTTTACTGATGCTTTTTAATACTATTGTTATTCGCCTCTGACTTCCCTTCTCTACAATATACAAAATACAAAATACAAGAATACTCTACAATAAAAGTAGAGTCAAGCAAACTAAATCCATAAAATGTCTATGTCAGGCATGTTTTATCATCAGATCTCAGAATTTAGCTTTTCACTGCATGAGATTTGGCTACTTTAACTATGTACTAATTTATTGCCATAATAGAAAAAAATGATGCAAATTCTCCTATGTATTAGAAGGTTCTTAAATTTAGATTCAAGATTAAAGTGGATTAAGATACGAATACTAGGGGCAGGTAGGTGGCGGAGTGGATAGAGCACCAGCCTTGAATTCAGGAGGACCTGAGTTCAAATTTGTCCTCAGACACTTAAAGCTTCCTAGCTGTGTGACCCTGGGCAAGTCACTTAACCCCAGCCTCAGGGGAAAAATGGGGGGAAAAAAAAAAAAAAAAAAAGATACGAATACTAGGATATAATAGGGATGTATATGACTCCTACCTTATACAATCCTATAGAACTGAATTCCAAATATTCATACCTAAAGTAATTAGTTTTATTTGAGATTATATTTTTGTTTGATTAAATAAGATTATATTATGTAGATAATTAAAACTAACAATTTATAATTCAATTTTAAGTATACTATTTTTGGTGACCTATGAGAAACTATGGCATAATCTTATCTTTCCTTTATTTCTAAGGTAAAAGCACTTATTTTTAAAATTTCTACTTCTCTCAGGAAATTGAGCAACATAAAATATTTTTTAACCTGTGGATTATTATTTCTGTTCTGGTAAATTAAGTTTTTTCTTGTCTTACTAAAATTTTTATATATACATGTATAGATATTTGTAAATATGGAAAGAGAAAATGATGGATACTACCTGGCATGACTGATGCAACTGGCGCAAAATTTTTTGAAGCTTTCCATATTCTTCTCGTTCTAGATATAATTTTCCAAGCTGTAAGAAAGCAAAGTCTTTAAAACCATTTAATTCATAAATTTTGAAATGAGAGGTTTGCATCTTTAGGATATACAATGCACAAAATAATTAACGTTAAACGTTACCTTTGTGTTTGTCTTAAACCACAGCCTATCATTCTTAGCATCTTTCAGAGCTTCCAGTGTTGTTTCATAGAATTCCTGCAGTAAATCCATCTGACATAAAAAATCAGAATTCTATAATTGTAAACAGCAAATTTATACCTGTTAATAAAGTTAATCTGAACAAACTAAAAGTGCATGTTTGAATTTTAATACACAAAAGATACTGTATTCCGCATCTTATTGAATGTCTGCTTACAGAGAATAAAAACTAATGAAATTTATGTGCATTCAGCTTACAATTTATGAATGAATTACATTTCATGACCTTGTTTCATTAAAAGTGGGTTACCTGAAATTTGAAAAGCATTTATTAGTCAGAAAAGATACTTGGGTCTCTAGGGCAATCCATAAAAAAAAGCTTATTTCACTTATAATAGCTGAACTACAATACTAAGAAGTTAAGTACTTTAAGTTGTAATTCTAATATTAATTCTATTAACATTTACCTTCTATTCTAATGACATATATTTTACTTGCTAAGGTAAAAGAAAAATGAGACAGCCATCATATACAAACAATATTCCAATGATAGAAAATGAAAGAGATAATATGGCAGTATAGCTGCAGAGAGTTCTCTACTGAATGGGTCCATTAAGTTACTAATTTTATTGATTCCCTACCATAGCACCTTCAAAAGGAACCAGTTATTTTGATATCAAAAGAAATTTTTTCTGCTGTTGCACATGCTCCTACATTTCATGCCTAGTCAGACTGAGTTATTAAAATTAAGAAGTCAGTGGTGATAAAAGGTAGAAAGGCTTGAAATGCCAATGAAATATATATGTATGCAGCCTTCTACAAATAACAGCACCATAACCTAATGTGTAACACACATTTACTCTCCCTTCAAAGTTAATTACTTTTCCTACCCAAAAATGAGTATATAATTTATTGTAATAGAGTAAACTGAATAAAATTTAAAGATTTTTGGCTTAAAACCACCACAACAAAAAACAAACAAACAAACAAAAAAAGGAAATTCATTTCTCCGAGTTCAAATCTAGCTTCCTCAGACACTTTCTAGCACTGTGATGATCCTGGGCAAGTCATTAACCCTGTTTGCCTCAATTGCTCATCTATAAAATCAAAGAAGGGAAATGGCAAACTATTCTGATATCTTTGACAAGAAAATCCCAATTGGGGTCATGGAAAGTCGGACACAACTGAAAGACTAAAGAATCACAACAATTTATTTCTATCGATACCACACTCTTTTCTTTCCTCTGCACAATACTCGTGTGCTTTCTCTTTTTCTTATCTTTGTTAAAGTCACTGTTTTCTGCAACAAAAAGGCCTTTAAAAACTCAACTACAATGCCTCTCCTACAATGCCTACAATACAGCTCCTCACTTTCTGCCCAAAGGACAGCAGTCTCCCACTGGCCTTTCACAAAGCAGTCTGCTTTTACCCTTTGAATTATTGCTGCATTATACTTACTCTTTGTCATACCTAATATTTATTTTTTATATAATTATAAGTTTTTATTATCTCACGTCTGTTCTCCCTGAAGGCACTGTTCACTTTTTGATTCTGTATCACAAGTGCCTAGCACAAAGTAGGCTGTCAATGTGCTTATTGCTACCCCTTTATAAACTCCTTAAAAAAAGGTGTTGTCTTATTTGATGCCCTCATATACAGTGATGCTTAGAAAAAATTGTTCAATTTAATTAATGAAAATAATTGTTCAGTGATGACTCTAGCTTTTTTTGAAAAAAGTACAAAATTCACTAGAAACAAGAGACATGTAGGTAGGTGAGTACTAAGATGAAAAAAAAAAAAACTGAAGCTAACCTGTTTGGAAGTAGAGATATAATCAAGAATAGAATTAATAGACTTTTCAGAATAATTCCTTGTGACTGCACTCCGAATATAGGTCAATAGTTGTTTATATCTATTCATCATTTCTGGATAGTTTGTCTGTGAAGAAAAAGATATAACATTTTGTTAAAAAATACTCTGGACAATCTTATTATTTACATTTTGCTGATTACACAGAGTTGAGTAATTATATAATTAAGTGTCATAAATATTTTCGAGAAATGCCGGATCAGTTAAGAATATTATAAAAGTAAGTCTGAAACAACATGTTTGGGTCACAAAATCCAAATTAAAACAACTAGAATCCAACATAAAAATAGCAGTGAAAATGTGATAGTATTCTAAATCTTAGATTCTATTCTTTAAAACTTTTATATTTCTACTATATTAATAATCATAGATGATACAAAAAGAACCTTTCGAACAAAAATTTCAAACTAACCTCTCTCACAATACTTTGTAGAAGTCCAATTTTTTTTATTTCTTTTTTATTATTTTAATAGTTTTTATTTACCAGATGTATGCATGGGTAATTTTACAACATTGACAATTGCCAAACCTTTTGTTCTAATTTTCCCCCTCCCCCCAGATGGCAGGTTGACCAATACATGTTAATAACTATGTTAAAGTATAAATTAAATACAATATATGTACACATGTCCAAATAGTTATTTTGCTGTACAAAAAGAATCGGATTTTGAAATAGTGTACATTTAGCCTATGAAGGAAATAAAAAATTCAGGCGAACAAAATTAGAGGGATTGAGAATTCTAAGTAGTGGTTCATAGTCATCTCCCAGAGTTCTTTCACTGGGTATAGCTGGTTCAGTTCATTACTGCTTTATTGGAACTGATTTGGTTCATCTCATTGTTGAAAATGGCCACATCCATCAGAATTGATCATCATATAGTATTGTTGTTGAAGTATACAATGATCTCCTGGTCCTGCTCATTTCACTCAGCATCAATTCATGTAAGTCTCTCCAGGCCTTTCTGAAATTATCCTGCTGGTCATTTCTTACAGAACAATAATATTCCATAATATTCATATACCACAATTTATTCAGCCATTCTCCAAATGATGGGCATCCACGTAGTTTCTAGTTTCTGGCCACCACGAACATTTTTGCACATGTGGGTCCCTTTCCCTTCTTTAAGATCTCTTTGGGATATAAGCCCAGTAGTAACACTGCTGGATCAAAGGGTATGCACAGTTTGATAACTTTTTGAGCATAGTTCCAAATTGCTCTCCAGAATGGCTGGATGTATCAGTGTCCCTGTTTTCTCACATCCCCAACATTCTGCATTATCCTTCCCTATCATTCTAGCCAATCTGACAGGTATGTAGTGGTATCTCAGAGTTGTTTTAATTTGCATTTAGAAGTCCAATTTCTTAAAGTATTATAATTATCAGGGAGATTTCAGTACTCTACAATGAATAGGGGGAAAAGCTCTTCATTAATAACTATGAATTTTCATTCTACACACTAAAATAGTTTTTAACCTACAAGCTTACTGACCTCATGAAAACCACAAAAAAGAAGAAACTGAAAAGTCCCTAAACTATGACCATATCTGCTTCAATGCACTAAAAAGTTTTAATCCTATCTGATGCTTATTTGATAACAGTTGATTAACCTTCAGGTTATTCTGCCACCCAGAATTATTTGCACTGTATTTCACTGCTCTGAAATGCAGCATGGCACAATGGAAAGTGAACTGGTCTCAGTATCAGGCTAGGTTCAAGGCCTGTCTTTCATACATGCTGACAGAATGACCTTGATTATAAGTCACAACTTCTCAATGCTTTGATCAACCTTCTATGACTACAAATTGCAGAAATGGTGCTAACGTGTACTGGTAAAGCATTTCCTTACCTAGAAAATTATACCATTCATATATTATTCCTATATCTATATCATTCCTAAACTTATATCATTTCTCCACTAGTGCATCATAGGTCTAGTGCCCATATGGCTCTTCAAAGAATTGAATGCCTTCAATATCTGGGGGAAAAAAATCACCATTGGGATCATTGAGTCAGACATAACTGAAACAATTGAAGAATCACAAATATTTATTTCCATATATACTATACTCTACTAAATTGGACTCTTTTCTTTCCTCTATACACTATCCGTGCTTTCTCTTTTCCTTACCTAAAGATTTTTTTTTTGGCAGGTAGATCTTTGTAGCAAAGGAAAAATTTTTCCTGAATCTTTCAGATTATATAACATAGGACAACTTTTAAAGTTAGTTCTTGTAATCTAGTCTCATTTTCTTTCTGTACTTCTAGGACTCTACTTTCTTTGAGTTCTATCTACTACACTTATCTAAGGGCAGGTATATGAACAAGTACTATGCCTTTTGTCCTCATATATAAAGTTCATTTAGGAATTACTCATTCTAAAGATCTTTGAATGATGAATTTCTTTATAGATAATTAAATCAAATCAATATCAAATTTCTGAAAAATAAATGCCATTAAATTTCCTTTTAATTAGAAGTAAAGGATTAACTAATGATATTAACTTCTTTGACTTCTCTTTCAAAATGGTATTTCCTATGCACACATAGAGAGATTATAGAGTTCTTTTAGACTTCTATGGTTTTTAAAACCAGGTGAAGTATAGAATAGGAAGATAAATGCCAACTAAAGCAGTCTAAGTTGAAGGAGAATTAACTGTAGAACAAGGATTCTTGGCCTTTTTTGTGTGTCATCTAGCCCTTTTGGTAGTTGGATGAAGGCTATGCAATTCAAAATAACACTTTTAAATACAAAAAAATAAAATTCATGGATTACAAAGGAAACCAATTATACTGAAATTCAATTATCAAAATATTTTAAAAGATGAAGAAGAAGCAGCAGTAACACCACCAGCAGGAGCAACAGCACAGATCAGTGCCCAAATTAAGAAAACTATAGAATTTATTAATTTCTCTTTCTTGTTACGTATGTATACATACACACACATTATATATGTATGAATATATAGTATGTATATGTATTATATAACATACTTATATATATTGCACCTATACTGTCTATGTTAATATATGTATATTTTGTTTTTATAATTTTTTTCCCCACTGGTAAAATAAAGTGACTTCTGGACTAGATGATATCTTGAGTTCACCTTTCTAGCTCTATTATGATCCTTTAACTGACAGAAATTTGTGAACATATTTGTCATGCTGGATTTCATTTAATAGGATGTACTAAAATCATGCTACTAAGCAATACAGCACAGTGAGTATAAAATACTTTTTTTATATAGCACTTCAAAGTATATATTGCATAGAAAGAGCTCTAGACTTGGCATCAGATGATCAGGTCTTCATTCTGGTTTTGATACTTAAAAGCCATAAGACTAAGGGCAAATAAGTTAAGTTTCTCACTCTTTGTTTCTTCACATGTAAATTCTCAATCTTACAAGATTTTTTAGGAAACCTCTTTGCAAACTTGAAGCATTATTGTCCTGTATATCGTATTGCCTCTTAATACTAACCTGGATGAAAAGGCAAGATACAATCAAATGCTATCTGTACAATAAATCATACTTTCCAACTATTCTTACCAACTTGAAGTTTATTTTAATCATTTGTTTCAGTGCTTTAAATCCCCATTCTCCTTTTTCACCTTCAAGCTCCAAAACCTGAAATAGAAAGACATTTTCCTCAATCCAGTTTTTTTTTAAATACAAAAAATTTATGTGCAGGTAATTTTTCAGCACTGACAATTGCAAAACCTTTTGTTCCAACTTTTCCCCTCCTTCCTCCAGATGGCAGGTTGACCAATACATGTTAAATATGTTAAAGTTAATCCAGTGTTAAAATACTATATCATGGCAACATTTAGAGTATGAAAACCAGTTATGCAGGAATTCCATTGTTTTTCCCCTCAGGATGATTTAAATAAATAATCCAAACGTAAACCAAAACAATATAAAAGACCTGTTAGAAATATGAAAGCAAAGATGAATTTGCTTTAAAATTCTTTCAGGAAAAAACGAAGAAAGATTAGTCCACTATTAAACTAACTCTGAACAGGCATTTACACGAATTCCCCAAATAGAGTACCTAAAACTGTGCCTATATGATGTTAAATATTGTACTGGAAAGAGCATTGGAGTTGGAAGGCAAAGGACCTAGATACAAATTCTGACTCTAAAGTTTTTCTTTGTGACCTTAATCAAATCATTTAGCTACTCTGGGTCTAAATTTTATGGTCCATTAAGTGAGATGGTTGTTTTACATTAGAGTTCTTGATCTTTTTTTTGTATTACAATTGCTCCCACCAGTTTGGTAAAACCTATAAATCTCTCCTCAGGATACTTAAAAAAACTTCTGTGACTAATGTTATAAAAGGGAAATGTGGACATTGCTCAAAGATTCTTAGTATTTCGGGACACCATAAATAGATTTAGTAGAAAGCTATTTCATAATATGAAATAATTTCATTTTATAATAATTTTATCATTAAGAAAGAATGAGACAGTCCATATTAAATTTCTGCTAAGTATTTAGAATGCAAATGAATGTTAACAGTTTAATTGTAGTTACAGAATAAGTTATAATATTTATGATCTTTTAAAGTTATTTGTACATATGTAACAGTCTCATTTGTTCTACATACACACACACACACGTTCTAATATTCACAAATAACAAGCTAACAAAAGTAGTTTTTAAAAATAAGTACCTTCTGGAAACTGCTTAATGCTGCTTTTGGATCATCTTCCTTCAACGCTTTGGAATTGTAGTACTGGTTTTCCAAATCCACATTTGGTTCAGAGTTACTATCTTCAGAGTATTCCTATATTTTAGGAAGAAAAATGAACATAGAAAATCAAGATACTAGCAAAAACTTGCCTTGAAGTTTCTATCACTATCCATTAACTGATATCCAGCATGAGAGTTAAAAAAGGTACAAGTGCTAAGGTTGTCTGTGACAACTTAATTAAGGCAAATAAACTTAAACAGGAAAATATCCTCTTCTCAACTTCTTTTCTGTAAAACTTCATGATGATAACAAGTTTTAGAGGCCCATAGTAAGCATAGCAAGTCTAAGTATTTCACCAGTAAGTTTTGACTAAAATAAGCCAGAGTTCAACTTACTTCTATCTATGTCTATTTTCCCTGGATAATATCTATGTTTGATTGTAGGGAAATGTAAAAATTAAAAGGAGGGAAAGAAAAGTAAAACATGGCATGTGCTTCTTAAAAAAAAAAAAAAATGTATCTTTCTTAAATATCCTGGGAATTAACTGGACAACAGACTATACCTACAAATAGTTTTTCCTTCTTCAGATCAAAAGAATATTTTCCACAGCTTGAAAGCACAGAAGCAAAAAGAGTGAAAAAAAAGTTCTTGGGAAATGAGTAGTAAATTTGCCATCTTAGCTCTCAATCTTCCTGTGTTTTTGTCTTATTTACTTCTTCTCAACTCTCAAGCCTAGGTACAGCAATAAAAATTTTGTATACCTGTGTGTATGGGAAGAACAAGAATTCTCACCCACTTTTAAAAGAACAGCACCAGGGCAGCTGTCCAAACAAGTTCTTTACTCTCCGCTGCTACATAGAATTCACTTTCCTTTCATTTCCTGATGCAGACCAAACCTCTGCTAACCTTCTCAACTGCCTGAACCACCAAGTCTCCTTTCATCAGCCTTCTTCCTATGAAGCCCAGTTTTCTTTTGTTCCCACCTCACTAGCAGCAAGGAAGAAAAATCTTTAGTCAAAAAGAGAAAAAAGCCAGCTGCATACTATATTGGGACTCATGCATGTCACTCTTTCTCCACTAACAGGAACCAGTATTAGGGGCTAGCTCGGCCTAGCAGTGGAGGCTAGGTGGTAGGGAAAAAAGGACAGAATGCTGGGCCTTCAGTCAGGAAAACTTGAGTTCAAATACAGCCTCAGACACTACTAAGTGACAGAGAGCCATTTAACTTGTCTGTCTTCAGTTCTACATCTATAAATGGGGATTATAATAGCCCCTACCTCATAGAATTGTTGTGGAGATCACATAAGATAATATCTGTAAAGTGCTTAGCACAGTAATTGACATGTAGCAAGATATTTAATAAATAAAATAAAAGTGGATTCTTTTACTCATCCATTTCCCCCTCCCTCAACCCAGGGAAACTATGACTTAGAAAATTTAAGTTTTCACTAATCTCTAGCTCTTGTTCCTTGGTGCATGGCTTATTAAACTTTTTCCACTCCTGACTCTTTTTTGTCCAAGAAGCTTCTAAATGATCCTGGACATATAAGTACATAAAATAGATATGCAAATGAAACATTTACTGACAACAAACAATAATTTTATGACCCCCTCATTCAGTTATGAAACCCCACATGCACATCACAATTTAAGAAGTTGAGTCTTATAGCAGTCCTCCACCCCTTTCCCCCCAAAAAAGAAATAATCCTAAAACCTTAACCCAGATAAATGTAACTTTTGTGGTCTGGAGATTGGAGTCCCTCTGTATATCTACAATCTTGCAACGTCTTTGTTTGGTTCAAATGAAATGACATTGTTAAAGTGCTTAGCTACCTGGCACATAGTAGCTCCTATATATGAAGGCTGAAATTTAAAACACTGTGTGACAGAAACAAGGTAGTAAATTGAGTTTAGGTAAAATGTCAGCAATAGTACACTGCAGGTTAAATAGGATTTTGAGGACTGGCCTACTGAAACAAATGTATCTATTTCAAAAGGTATCCAAGCAACTCTTTGATGAATGTTTGCTTCACAATTTGTTTCTAAGCTGGATGATGCTGTATAATATTGTATTAATGTTCTGGACATCTTGCTCACTTAACATGGTTTAACAGAAAATAAAAATAAATATAACCAATTATGTTTAAATCATCTTATGAGAACAAAAAAGATTTCTGGAAGGCCAATGACAATTCTTACATAATAGTGCCATCATATAGGGGAGAAAACTAGGAAACAGATATACCAATCATTGTTTAAGTCAAGCATTTGGGACAGCTAAATGGCATAGTGAATATAGCACCAGCTCTGGAGACAGGAGGACCTGAGTTCAAATCTGACCTCAAACTCTTAACTCTTACTAGTTGTGGGACCGTAGGCAAGCTACAACCCCAATTGCCTCACCAAAAAAAAAAAAAAAAAAAAAAGCAGAAAATTTACTACAAATATTGGATTGTGAAAACAAATTTTCCAATTTATTATTCTACCAAACATGGCAGCACCTATGAGATATTAAAAATGGCACTAACAATTAAAAACTATTACAAGAAGTATAATGGCAATAACTATCATATATGGTACTTTAAGGTTTGCAAAGCACTTCACAAATATTATTTGGGGAAAAAAATGACATTTCCGTCCTCATTTTATATATGATAGAACATGGAATTTGTCTGGAATTACAATTAGTCACTGTTCTGAACATGATTTGAAGTTATTTTTCTCTGACTCCAGTTCTGATGCTCTATCCACTGTACTGTTCACTTAGCCTTAACTTAGTAAATGTGAAATACATTTGGCCCAGAATAAAATGACAAAACAAAACAAAGCAAAAATTGCCTTATAAAACATAAGATGAAAATTTCATCTCAGCTACAAGGTCACCAGCAAGATGCCACAAGACAAAGAGCAAGTTAATAGCCAATTAAGAAAATAATCCCAAAACAAGGGTGTAGAGACAAGAACATAATACATCTTTGGTAAAACTCTGTAGTACTCTACATAATGGGCAAGAGAATTAAGAATAGATCATAGTACAATGAAATTAATGTAGTAAATTTTAATCAAGAGTTGAAATATTTTCTTTATTATAAATTCACCTTTTTTTTTCCTTAAAAAGTGGATAGCTGATACTGATTCCTATTGAGAGTAACATTAAGCTTTACTTGCCTGGCATAGTGCTCTCAGAGGCTGGATTTAAAGAAGGTAGATGAGCTGGAAGACTCTGGAAGTGAGTGAAGCTAATGACTGTAATTTTGCCTCACTCGAACCCTATTCATGGGCAAGTCAAGAGAATTTCATTTGTGAGTGATTTATAACACAGTCTAACTTGTAAATGTCATGTTTCTAGTATCAGCAACTGTCACGAGGGCCCTAAGTGACATCTAAAGATAATCATGAGCAGGAGAGAGGAATAGTTATTCTATTTTTCACTAACATAATGAGATGCGGATACCCTTATAAAAGAACTGACAGAAAATAAACGTTAAAAATTATAAGCTCCTGCCTTGTATTTCTCATCTCCCTCACTATACCTGCTGTAGGATCACTGAGTTGCTCAATACATACCTGCTGAATGATTGAAATGCAAATTGGTTTTGCATATAGGAGCAATATTTTCACCACCATTTTATGAATTAAATTGCCATTATGAAGGATACATGAATATACATACAAAATAATCATCAAGCATTTATTAAGCAATTACTAAGCATCATGCTACAAGTGAATGATCCTTCCTCTCAAGGAGGATACAGTCTGTCAGTAAAGACAAAATACAAAAGAAAGATAATTGGTACTGAGAAATATGTTCCCTAAATTCTCAAAAGGTCCTTAAGGACCTAAAATAGCAAAATCTCAAAGTAAAAATCCACTTTACCACTTCCTTATATAGAGGGTTTAATAATTTATCTATTCATATTGCCATAAATATTAAATTACCAATATTATTTCCAGAGAAGAAAGAAAGCCCAAGCTTCATGATGGGCACTAAAAACTTACAAAGTTGATTACATTTTTGTTCCAAGATGTTAATGCTGATCATTGATTCTGAAGCTGTAGAGTAAGAAAAATACACTGAATCTGGAACTGGAAGATTTGGATTCAAACTCTGCCTCTGCTATTTTCTGTGTGATTTGTGTGATTGAGCAATTCACTTTTCCTCTTCCAGCCTCAGTTCTAAATTTTCTCTAAGATTTTTGCCAAATTTAAATTGTAGCCCTGTTAAAGATTGCTGAAAAAGAGTAATTCATGGTGTTTGTCTCTCTTACTCCTGATTGTTTAAAATCTATTAATAGTCATAGATAAAGGACATAGAGTTGAAAGGAATCTTGGTTTTATGGATTAGTCCCTCATTTTATAGTTGAAAAAATTGAAGCTCTGTTAAGTAACTAAAGTCAAAACACATAGGTACACAAAGTAGCAGAACCAGGAATGGAACTACTATTTTCATTATATTACAGGGTTTTCCATTCTGGCTTTTCTTTTTTATGCCTGTTCCTTTTTAAGTTGTGGCATACCTAAAAGTCTCAAAAAAAAAAAAAAAAAAAAAAACCTCAGTGAACTATGGTCAGTCCTCAGAGCCACAAAAACTTAAGATCCAAATCCTGTCTCTGATACACAGTGGTTCTGCAACCTTGGGCCAAGTCACAATCTTTTAAAGATTCTAGGTAATTTTCCAAGATTCTAAGTTCTATACCTCTCTAGTAGAGGAAATTCCTCACTCAGGAGTTCCCTAAATCAATGAAATCAAAGGTTCAAACCTCCCCTTACTCAAATGACCCACTTCAGTCATACTAATTTTTAAGTTGCTCATCTTCTAACTCACAATTGTTCCATCATTTAAAATAATTTTAAAAAATCTTTTCACTGCTTTTAATTAATATCTTAGTTTGGAATAAAAAAAGTTAAGTTATTCTGACTTGACCCTTTTCTCTTAGGATCAGTAAGTGGGAAAGGCTTCCCATATCTAAGCAAAAAGCACATTTCTGATCCTACTAATGAAGTTTCCTCTTAAATATAATAAAATAGAATTTTACAGATATTAATTCTACCATTCTGATCTAGAGCTCATGTGGTATGTATCTCTACTTTAAGTGAATGATACTATATATGAAAATTTTTATTTTATAAAATTTTATAAAAAAATTTTAAATAAAATTTTATAAAAGTCTATGTGTGGAGGATTATTTGATGAAAGATTTTCAAAAGAATTTCAAAAGAATCTTTGAAATAACAGATTCTCCTAATAGATTTTGTCAGTTGGCTAAAGGTGTCCTTGACACAAAAAAGGTTAATAAACCCTAGATTCAATCAAGAAATGACAAGCAGAATGATTTCAGAGAGACCTGGCGAAACTTATATGAAGTGATGTAAAGTGAAATGGGCAGCACTAGGAGATCATTATACACAGCAACAACAAGATTATACAATGATCAATTCTGATGGACGTGGCTCTCTTCAACAATAAGATGATTCAGACTAGTTCCAATGATCTTGTGATGAAGAGAAACATCTACATTTACAGAGAAGAGTGTGGATCACAACATAGGATTTTCACTTTTTTGTTGTTGTTGTTTGCTTGCATTTTATTTTCTTTCTCACTTTTTTTCTGGTTTGATTCGATTTTTCTTATGCAGAAAGATAATTGCACAAATAAGTACGCATATATTGGATTTAACATATTTCCAAAATGGTTAACATATATTGGATTACTTGCCATCTAGGGGAAGAATGGGGAAAGAGAGGGCAAGGGTTAATGTTTAAAAATTATCCATGCATATGTTTTGGAAAACAAAAAGCTTTAATAAAGAAAAAAAGAAACTCTAGATTCAGATACAAATTACACATAGATATGTGTTGTAATTCAGGAATAACTGAGGAAGGTGAAAGTCCTAACAGCTTGAGGGACTAGCGTCCCTCAAGGAAAAGAAAAAGGAAAGCTTTTTCAAGAGTACTGAATATCTTACACTAATGATTGAAAAAAAAAAAAAAAAGTCCTATCAGATATTCATATTGTACAAGAGGTGGCCTTGGGGGAATTAGAGATACAGTCATCCACTTTAATAAATCACTCACTTGAGCTATATAGCCAAGCTTCAGTTTGGAGATTTTAATATAGTAACTTCAGGTAGATACAAGTAGCCAAACAAACAAACAAACAAACAAACAAAAAATTCTATGTCAGGCCCCTAGAATCAGAACCAGCTCATGTCAGATCAGGGGGTATAGGGGCTCTGGATCACAGGTTATGCACTTCTCATGTAATATAGTGGACAATGGATAATGTGTTGTCAAATATCATCTTGAGTCTATAGATAAGACTCAAGGAGACAGACTCGAGTTTTAACTAAACTTTTCCTCTTTTCTTCAATAGCCTATACACTCCTTAGCACAACAAGTGTATTGCAACAGCCTCCTAATTGATCTCCTTGACTCAAATCTTCCCTCTCCAATGCAGCCTCCACATAACTGATAAAGTAATATTCTTTAAACACAGGTCTGATTCACTTCATGAACTTTCTCAAAGTTATTGTGGATCCAATGGCCTCCACTGCCTACAAGATCAGCTTCACTATTATATTCCTTCATACAAATTATATTTCAGGCCAAGTAGCCCACTTACTAGTTTCTAAATACTACATGCTACCTTCTATTTCTGTGCCTTTCTATATTGTCTCCATGCGGGTATGTATTATACCTCTATAGCCTCTGACTATTATCATTGCTTATTTTATTCAAAGTTCTGTTTCCATTCTTTTTCTAACATGAGACCTTTCCTCAACTCTTTTTTTCCTGAGGCAATTGCCCAGGATCACACAACTAGGAAGTGTTAAGTATCTGAGACCATATTTGAACTCAGGTCCTCCTGACTTCGGGGCTGGTGCTCTATCCAGTGTGCCATCTATTAGTGTAGCACTATTACTCACAAGACATTAAGACCTAGGGCTCTAGTATGCAGCGGTTTATGGAATGTCAAAAATCATCTAAGGTCAAGTTCGAAGAAGATGAATTCTAATCTTTATTAAAAATCTATATTAATGAGAAAAGGGATTTAATTACATACTGAAGTATTATAGGAGAAAATATATTGGTATCGCCTGGAACACTACACTCATAATATGTACACTCAGCTAGGTGATATAATGCAAAGGTATCAAACGTAGTCTACAACATTCCAGGGTTCCAACTGAATTAAAATGTAATTGTGATAAAAAAAAAAATAAAAATAAAATAAAAAGAGGGGCAGCTAGGTGGCGCAGTGGATAGAGAACCAGCCCTGAATTCTGGAGGACCAGAATTCAAATCTGATCTCAGACACTTAACACGTCCTAGCTGTGTGACCCTGGGCAAGTCACTTAACCCTAGCCTAAAAACAAACAAATAAATAAAATGTAATTGTGAAATACTTAATAAAATATATAAAATTACAAAACAGCATAATGTTAGTATGTGATTTTCTAAATGGCCCACAGAGATTCTTATACTTTAGTCAACCCTCTTCCTATTTCAGCCCGATTCTACTGTTGGAATAGATAAGAGCCCAGGACCTATAATCAGGAAGACTAGAATCTTCCTCATATACTTACTAGCTGTATGAGCCTGAACAAGTCACCTAATCTGTCTCAGTTTATTCAACTGTAAAATGGGTATAAGAGTACCCATTTTCCAAGATTGTTATGAGGATCAAATGAAGATATTTACAAAGCATTTAGTATAGTGTCTGAAATAGTTTCCTTTCTCTCTCCATTTCATTTACCATTAGATCCATTTCTTTGGTGGTTCTGGCAGGAGTGTGGTAACTATGGTAACTGAGTACAGGGGGAAGAGGAATGGGAATATGTGTAGTATATTAGTAGCTTACAAGAAATAGTGGTTAAATGAATAGAGGGGGCCAAAGAGGTAGGGGTTCTTCCCCCCCCCCGCCCCGAGGCTGGGGTTCAGTGACTTGCCCAGGGTCACACAGCTAGGAAGTGTTAAGTGTCGGAGACCACATTTGAACTTGGGTCCTCCTGAATTCAGGGCTGGTGCTCTATCCACTGCTACACCTAGCTGCCCCGAGGTAGGGGTTCTTAAGAAGTAACTAATCAGTATGACAAATTGGCTCTTAACTTTTTGTGTCACTTTTCACAATATGGTGAAGCCTATAAACTCATTCTTATGTTTTAAATGCATAAAATACAAAGCATATGTTTACACAGAGTATAGCAGTTAATGAAAATAAAGATGCAATTTACCCTTAAATAGATCCAGATTCTACTGAGTATATATGTGGGTTAGAATGGTCACTAAAGTAGAGGAGGAATAGCTATGGTTCCTAGAATATAGAAGGAAGAGGTTTTGAAGATATTGATTCTTTTGTGCAGTAACTGCATTTATAATTCTGAAATGCAGCTGAGTAGAAGGTTTCAGGAAATATGACTGGTACTGTTTATCTCAAGCAGGGAATGGTAAACTAGAAAGAAAATATTAAAGTGGGAAGAAAAGAATGGCGAACTGTTGTTAGATGTGTGTGTGTGATTATAATTCAAGTCTTTGAAAGTAGGACTATTCATGTATCGCTTTTATTAAATAAATAAAACTCTAAGCTCCTTGAGGTGGAGATCATATTAATATCTTTATATATTTACAATGTCTAGTACCCATAATGGCAACTTAATGAATGTTTGGTGAACTCTATAACAAACTGAATATGGTGATATATTCCAATTTGCCAAAAATCTGCCACACATGCAGAAGACATTGTTTAAGATCACAGCTCTGATATCATACTAAACATATAAAAGAACAAACTTCTAAATTTCAGAAGTGTAAGGTATAATAGCATTTATAGATTTAGTTTTTTGGAATAAAACCTAAAATTGTTTCATACACAGAAAGTGATATGCTATGTTATAATTGTTTTACAGAAGGGGTTGCTAAACAATCAGTAGATTTTAAGTTAAGTAGAACATGACATTTTCAGACCTTGGCAGTCTTACTTTAAGCTAGTTTTTGGAGGTAGGGATTCCACATAGTAAACCACAACAACAACAAAAAAACTTCCAGAGGTGACTTTTAAGTGTAACTTGTGTTCCCAAAAGGTGTTCTGATCAATCTAGATTATAGGACACGATGGAGGTTATGATGGCTGAGGTATACTGTTGATGGAGCTGTAAACTGATCCAACTGTTCTGTTTACCAAATTGGAATTGTGCAAGAAAAGTCTTCATGTTCTCTAACCTGCAAACTGTCATAAACTATCCATATAGCCTTTAATCCCTGAAGATTCTACTACTGTACAAATATCCCAAGAAGTCAAAAATAGAAATGAAGATTCAATATATATCAAACTATTCATAGCAAACACTTTTGTGGCAACAAATTGGATTATGGTTAAAAATACAGCAAAGGAATCAAAACAATAGAGTGACTAATATATAACGTAAGTGAAAATATCAATAAAAGTAAGTAGATGAAAATCCAGCAAAGGATCTACAGGAAATCCAAGGAAAATCCAACACTGAAGCTGACAATAGGGGAAAAATATTCCCAAAAATTTGACAATGATACTGTATTTATTTCTAAACAGGCATGAAACATTATTCAATAAGAACAGCAATTTATCAGTTGAAACTGACAAATGCTCCATATTATGCCAGTCCTTGAAGAAAGGAGGAGAAATAAAACAAAAACGAAGCAAATGAAAAATGGTACAGCTGTTGGGTTTAAGATTTATAATTTATGATTAACAAAATTATTTCTGCTTTTACTTATAGATGGTCTTTAATGTAATTAGTTTGAAATAAATAAAAGAATGCTATTAGTCAAATGATGTCTGAAGACAGGGCAACCTGGCTATGCATGGGTTTAGGGACGTAGTCCAATGACATATATATAGACCTAGATTAGCAGTATGTCCAAACTTAGGAATAGGTACTAGCTAAGGCACAAGTAGGTAAACATGATCATACAGGTATTACTTAGGCTAATAAGGATTCTCTCTTAAGAAATGTAACAAATGGTAGACTGTCTGAAGGACTACAAGTGTTAATCAAAATTTCATGAAGTTGGTTCAATGGAGAAAAAAGCATTGGATATGGAATCAGAAGAACATTGATCCAGAGCTGGAAGAGATCATGACTATTACCTAGTTAAATCCTCTTATTTTAAAGAAAAAGAAATTAAAGCCCAGAAAAGTTAAAATATAGATCCAAGATCACAAGGATAGGAACTGAATTTGAAAGTTAGCTCTGCTACTGATATCATAATTAAGTCACTTAGCCCATATGAGCCTTCATTACTTCAGAACTTAGAAAATGAGGAGGGATGGACTAGATGACCTTCAGCTATATCTAAATAAATCTATAAATGGTAAAAATGGAATCTGACCAATTTTTACATGAATTTTTAAAGGTGAGATCAACTCACCAAAGAGAAACATCTTACTTTCAATACTTAGTATACTTTGATACCTCCTTTCTCCAACATTCATTTTAGAGAAAATCATTCAAGAAAAGAAATTTTAAAAAAATTAAATCTAAGACAGGATAATACTTCAGTATTAATAAAACATCCATAACATCATTAGTGTAGACATTCACTCTCTACTTATAAAAAATTCCAACTGCTCTGCACATTTTTAGTAAAAATAATCTTCAGGAGATGGAATGGCTATAAAACAAAAATCCCCAAACCATCCCACACCTGCTGGCTCATCTCACAATGAGCCTTTCCAAACTTAGCCTGCCTAATCCTCACGACAACATACTATCACTGAGTTCATCCTCAAGTCTTTCTAACTAAGTGGTTCTATCGGAATGTGTCCTCTGCAAGCAGAAACTTCAAGAATCCAGGGTCACTTCCAGCTCCCATTTTGTCATTGAGTTGTTTTAATTGTGTCCAACTCTTTATGACCCCATTTGAGGTTTTCTTAACAAAGAAACCAGAGCTCCCAGGGATCACATACTAAATGTTTGAGGCTGGATTTGAGTCTTCCTACTCTGGGCCTGATGCTGTACCACCTAGCTGACTCACATTTATAGGGGAATTGAAATAGAACTTTAGGTACGTAGATAGGAATGGAAAGAATATTAGACTTAAGAGTCAGGAAGACCAAAATTCAAATCCTGCCTGAGACTTTTATTAGCTTGGTGACTCAGGGTGAGCCATATATTAAACTCTCTCAGTCTCATTTTCTCATCTGTAAAATCTTTGTCACAGGATTGATCAATAAGATAACATGTAAAGAGATTTGTAAAAACCTTAAAACTTCATACAAATGTTAGCTATAATTATTATTTCTGCTTCAGTGGATGTAGATGAAAAAACTATTATAATTTCTCAATTTGAAACACAGCTAATCCCATTTATGCAGAAATCAGGCATCTCGCAACTGCAACCTTGAAAAAGTGATAACTATAATGTCTAAGAATAAAATAGATATAATAAATCCTAAGCTTTAGTTCAAGCTGCTATTTTTTTTTAACATAAAATCCTTAACAAACTTAGTTTTCATGGGACCAACTATAGTTCCTTAAGACTTAAAAGGAAAAATTCTACCCACCTCCAGGGAGAAAACTAATAAAGACTCAAAGTACAGACTGAAGCAACTTTGCTAACATAGAAATCTATTTAGCTTCACTAAACATATTTCTAAGTTTTTCTTACTTTGTCAACAGATAGGGGAAAGGGAAGAAATAGTACTGAAACTGAAAAAGAAAAAAAAATTATATTTACAAAAAACCCACATATGACTAGAAGCAAAAACTTGAAACAGAATTAAAGGTAAAGGTAAATAGAAAGAATGAAGGTGACAACAATGATCTTTTTAAAAGTTTTCAATATTTTATTTTTCCAATTCATTTTTGTAAGACTTTGTGTTCCACATTTTTCTTTCTTACTTCTCCCTTCCCCAAGACAGCAAGTAATCTAATATAGGTTAAATATATGTGCAATTCTTTAAAACATATTTCCATATGACAACAATGATTTTGACTAAAACATGCTATAATATATTCAATTTCCTCTGTTTATGAAAGTTAGTCACATACTATTAAAAATGTTTAAAGTTTGATCCTTTCGGTGGCAATTCACTTATGTAGAGTTTTTATATATTCTGATTATGGTAGATAACCAGTACTGTTGTACTTTGTAAAAGTTTCCTAAAATATCAGTATGAAATTGATCAACTTATGCAAAAGACTCCTCAGGTCCTCCCCCCAACACTTTCAGAGATCTAAGGAAAAAAAATTGAAATTAGAATAATTGAGTTTTTTTTTTCCTTTTAAGATAAGTATACGTGAGAAAATTCAGCCAGTATCTGAAAGCAAATTATTATCTTAAAAGTCAAGAGGCAACTATAGTGTACAAGTCAAGAAGACCTGAGTTTGTTTCCACCTCTGATATACATTGGCTGTGTCACCCTGGACATGTCATTTAGCCATCGAAAAAAATCAAGTTGCAGAGAATGTAATTACCTGTACTGGTAAGAGTTTTTTCACCTGAGAATTCCTTGGATCAATAAATTCACAGATCCAATCCCTATCCTGAAGACAGGGATTTATGATATGGAAAATATTTTATTTATCTTGTCATAAACATAAACATCAAGTTTTCAAGTTCTTCTTGACCTGAAATTCCATAAAATAAAATGACAATATTTCTATAATACACACAAACACTCTCTTATTATCCTGTCCTATCATAACAGGATCATGGCCTACCTGGCTGTTTAGCAAGGAAAATTTTGGAAGTCTGCACAATCTTTTCTAAGAGAAGGCCCCAGGAACTATGTGCTAAGTGAACTTTTTATCCTTACTTAGTCTATAATAATCTACTTTTAAAATTTATTCTGATGAATAATTATTAAAAAAAAAATCAGTATTCATTATACTGACACTACTAAAACTGTGTCTCAGGGATAAAATTTTGTGTAAAGTAGTCCTATAATAACATTAATACATATAATGAAGATGTCTTTTAAGCATCAACTTATTGCAGATTAAAATGATAGGGACCGGAAGAAACAGAGAATTTAAATAATATTTCTGTCCACATGGAGCTTATAAGTCTACTATTGAGAATATCAAATTTTTTTTTTTTTTTTTTGTCATCCAGGGTGGCTATTCATTTTATTAGCTCAATCAATGGCCATCCCTCTTCAATTATATCTCCACCATATCTTTTAGATCAGTCTCCTTTCCACTTACACAACCACCCTCCACCACATCTCCTTGAACTACTCTTAACAGTCTCATAATTAGTTCTTCTGTCTTAGGTTTCTTTGTTTTAAGTCACCCTGCCAAAGTGACTAAAGGGCAGGTCTAACTACGCAATCTTCTTGCTCAAAACTCAAGTGGCATCTCTGCTGTCTTTAGGATCATATCCAAATTCCTCTGTTTGGCATTTACTGTTCACCATCATCTAATCGCTGTCTACCTTTCTAGGCCAATAATATGCTAATATCTTTCAAACACTTTCTGGTCCAGCCGATTCATAACTCCTTATTCTTCAAATGTGACATTCCATCTCCCATCACTGTTCCTTTGGCTCAGGCTTTCCATATCCTAAAATGTACCCTTCCCTTTTGCCCTTCCTCTGTCTCTTAAATCCCAATTTTCTTCAAAGATTATTAGTTCAAGAGCCACTTCTTACAAGAGGTTCTTTCTCATTTCTACAACTGATAATGCCTCCCCTCCAAATGATGAAATTATCATGTATTTATTTTGTTTATTTTGTACATGCTTAAATGAATGTGCAAAGCACATTCCTCCACATTCCCAGGAAATTTTTGTTTTTGTTTCTTCAGTGCCAAAACAGTGTATATATTTAATAATACTTGTTAATTTGGAGATATGATAGAGAGTTTAGAATAATAAAAGGTAAATTCATTAGAGATAACAGAAATTGTTTTTCAAGATGTGAGTTTTTTTTTCTTCTCCATCCCCATAATTTAAATAATAGAATCAGGTTATAGGATTTGATTAATTTTTCCCCCCCAAAGAAGATGAAAAGGGTACTGGTGCTATCAAATATTTATTAGGTTATCACTAGCTTCTGGGACCATGCTCAGGGTACTATAAGGAAAACAGTAGAGCCTTTTTTTTTTTTTTTTTTTTTTTAATAGTTCACATGATAACCATCTTACAATGAAATAACCCTGTTTTCAAAGAAATACTTTACTTTATAATGAAGCTTTACAACATGAATATCCTTTATCAAACACTGTGTCCTAATTTTTGGTTCTGAGGAATAAAAAGATAAAAAACAGCATAATGTTCAAGTAGTTTAACATGAGAAAATATAGTTCTGGTATAGATACAACCCAGTTTCTCTTATTGGAAATGGGGTTTATTCGTAAATATCAAAACTCTTTTTTGAACTCATTTTCTGCTGGTGCCAGGTCTTGGGGTTGTTAATAAATTATATGTTTCACACATACGGTAGTCTTTTTTTATAAGTTTAATTTTGTGTTCAGGCTTTAAAGGTATCCCCTTATCCTAGAATTATAAGATCTGGTAAACAAATATGCATTCTCTTTATTTTATACAATTAAATATTGTACTCTTTTGACCATCTTTAGAGTAAAATAATCCTGATTATTTTTTAAAAAGCTATTTATGCTAAATTTAATATTTAATCATCAACTCAAGTCAAGCAATCAAAAACATTCATTAAACATCTACTATTGTACCAAGTACTATGCTAAGTCCTGGGGATACTATAAGAGGCAAAAGATAGTCCTTGTCCTTAAGAAACTCACAATCTAATGGGGAAGACAACTTTGCAAAGAAATACATTCAAAGAGTTTTCTGGTTCTAAGATGATAGAGAGAAGCCAAGAAATTACTTGAACTTTCCCTAGTTACCCTTGGAAACAAAAGTAAATCAAACCTCTGAAACAATTCTAGAGTAAGAGAATCCACAAAAAGACAAAATGAAACAATTTTCCTGTCCAAGATAACTTAGAAGGACTTCAGGAAAGGCCTGACTCACTTGGGTAAAAGGGGAACAGAGTCCCTATACAGACAGTGTTCAGGCAAGCCAGGGGGAAGCTCTTGGCCACAAAATAGAGCAGCAACTAAACCCCATAGTCTAGTACCAACCTGCAAAACTGCCAACTCAGGAATCACAGGAACTGCCCTGATATACTAGAACTAGAGGGCAAAATAGTCATTGAAAGAATGCACTGATCACCTCCTGGAAGAGACCCCAAAATGAAAACTCCAAGGACTATTGTAGTCAAATTCCAGAATTACTAGGTCAAGGAGAAAACATTGAGAGCAGCCAGAAAGAAACAATTCATATGTTAAGGAGCCACTTTTAAAGGATCAGAAGGGCTTGGAATATGATATAAATAGGATGAAAGAAAATACAGTTAGTAATCATAATTGTGAATGTGAATGAGATGAACTCCCCCATAAAACGGAAATGGATAGCAGAGTAGATTAAAAAACAGAATCCTTCAATGTTTATAAGAAACATTGAAGGAGAATAGTGAAGGAAGTAAAGCTAGGTGGTGCAGTGGATAGAGCACCAGCCCTTAAAGTCAGGAGGACCTGAGTTAAAATCTGACCTCAGACATTTAACACTTCCTAGCTGTGTAACCTGGACAAGTCATTTAACCCCAATTGCCTCAGCAAAAAAGAAAAAAAGAAAAAGGAAAAAAAAAGTAAGAAAAGAAACGAAACAACTGAAGGAGAGAAATACAGAGCAAAGATAAAAAGCTGGAGGAGCAATCCTGATCTCGTACAAAAGCAAAAATAGATCTAATTTTTAAAAATTTAAAAAAAAAAAAAAAAAAGGAAACCACATTCTAAAAGGTACCACAGACAAGGAAGTAATACCAATACTAAACATATATGATCCAACTAGTATAACATCCAAACTCTTAGAAGTTTTGGAAAAAAATATTGAATAAATCATCAGTGAACTCCCTTGGATCTCTAGGGCCAGATGGATCTGCAAATGAATTCAACCAAAAATTTAAAGAATAATTAATTCCCTTACTATACAAAAAACTTGGAAAATGGATAGAGTCCTACCAAACTTCTTTTTATGACACAAATATGGTACTGATACCTAAATCACAAAATCAAAATAAAGAAAGAAAATTATAGACCAGTTTCCCAAACGACTATGGATGCAAAATTTTTAAAAGAATAGAAAAGAGATTATAGCAATTTATGACTAAGATAATATACTATGACCAGGTGGGATTTATACCAGGAATTCAGGGCTAGTTCAATATTAGGAAAACTATTAGCATAATTGATTATATCAATAACAAAAAACAATAGAAATCATATATCTCAACAGATGGAAAAGGTTTTCAGAAAATACTGCATTTATTCCCATTAAAAACACCTGAGAATGAATAAATGGAACTTTTCTTAAAATAAGTTTTATCTATTTAAAATCATCATTAACCATTATCTGTAATAAGCTGGAAGCCTTGCTAATAAGATCAGAGATGAAACAAGGATACCCATTATTACCATTACTATTCAATATGGAACTAAACATGTTAGCTTTAGCAATAACAGAAGAAAAAGGAAATTGAAAGAATTTTAAGTAGGCAATGAGGAAACAAAACTATCCCTCTTTGCAGATCATATGATGATATACATAGAGAATACTAGAGAATCAACTCAAAAATACTTGAAACAATTATCTTTAGCAAAATTGCAGGATATAAAATAAATGGCACATAAATCATCAGCACTTCTTATGTTACCTACAAAACCCAACAGCAAAAATAGAGAAATTCCATTTAAAATAATTGTAGATAATATAAAATATTTGGGAGTCGACAAACCCAGAATTACATAAACACATTTACAAGATACTTTTCACATGAAATAAAGTCAGATCTGGAAAAATATCAACTGCTGACTGGTAGGCCAACTTAGTTTAATAATAATTTTTAAAAGATAATTCTAACTAAATTAGTTTACTTATTCATTACCATACCAATGGTACTAAACTATCAAAATTTATTTCATATAGCTAGAAAAAATAATTACAAAGTTCATCTGGAAGAAAAAAGCTGAAAACGGAATGGATATCCATTAGTTGGAGAATGGCTGAATAAATTATGGCATATGAATGTTATGGAATATTATTCTTTTTTTGTGAGGATCAAATGGGATATTTGGTTTTTTAAAATTTATTATAGCTTTTTATTTACAAGTTATATGCATGGGTAATTTTATAGCATTGACAATTGCCAAACATTTTGTTCCAATTTTTCCCCTCCTTCTCCCCCCAACTCCCTCCCCCAGATGGCAGGTTGATCAATACATGTTAAATATATTAAAGTATATATTAAAAACAATATTAGTATATATGTCCAAACAGTTGTTTTGCTGTACAAAAAGAATAGGACTTTGAAATAGTGTACCATTAGCCTGTGAAGGAAATCAAAAATGCAGATGGACAAAAATAGAAGGATTGGAAATTCTATGTAGTGATTCATAGTCATCTCCCAGAATTCTTTCCCTGAGTGTAGCTGGTTCAATTCATTACTGCTCTATTGGAGCTGATTTGGTTCATCTCATTGTTGAAGAGGGCCATGTCCATCAGAATTGATCATCGTATAGTATTGTTGTTTAAGTATACAACGATCTCCTGGTCCTGCTCATTTCACTCAGCATCAGTTCATGCAAGTCTCTCCAGGCCTTTTTGAAATCATCCCGCTGGTCATTTCTTACAGAACAATACTATTCCATAATGGAATAGTATTGCTCATGGTCTTGTGATGGAAAGAGCCATCTGTACCCAAAGAAAAGACTGTGGGAACTGAGTGTGGATTATAACATAGCATTTTCATTCTCTAATTTTTTTTTTTTTCTTTTTCATCTGATTTTTCTTGTGCGGCACGATAACTGTGGAACTATACAAGAATTGCACATGTTTAACATATTATATTACTTGCTGTCTAGGGGAAGGAAGGACGAAAGAAAAAAAAATTGGAACACCAAGTTTTACAAGGGTAAATGTTGAAAATTATGTATGTATTTTGAAAATAAAAAGCTCGGGGCAGCTATTTAGTATAGTGGATAGAGCATAGTTTGAAGTCAGTAGGACTTGAGTTCAAATCTGACCTCAGACAGTTAACATTTTCTGGCTGTATGACCCTGTGCAAGTCACTTATCTTCAATTAGGGAATGAGGGAGGGAAAAGAAAAAGCTTTATTTTAAAAAGAATATCAAGGCAATCAGTGAGAAGAAAAAAAAAAAAAAAAACAAGCAAAGGAAAAAAAAACCTGGTTATACCAAATCTGAAACTATATTATAAAGCAGCAATCATCAAAATTATTTGGTACTGGCTAAGAAACAGAATCTAGATAGAAACAAATCAATGAAATAAATAGATTAGATATACAAGACAGTTGTAAATGACTCTAACAAAAACTGCTGAGAAAACTGAAAAACAGTATGGCAGAAACTAATAATAGACCAACATTTCACACCTATACCAAGTAAGGTCAAAATGAGTATGATATTTAAACATAAAGAGTGTTGCCATAAGCAACAAAGGAAAACAATAATTAGTTTACCTGTCAGATTTGTGAAGAAGGGAAGAATTTATTACCAAGCGATAGAGAACATTATGAAATACAAAATGAATAATTTGGTTACATTAAATGAAAAGGATTTTACACAAACAAAACCAATGCAACCAAGATAGAAAGAAAATCAGAAAGATAGGAAGTAATTTTTACATAAAGGCCTCCCCAAATAAAGAATTAAGTATATTTTTTTAAATTTTCCCCCCATCCCCTCCCCTAGATGGCAACCAATCCAATATATCTTATACATGTTAAATCCAATATGTGTAACCATATTTATATAATAGTCTTGTTGCAGAAAAATCAGATCAAAAGGGAAAGAAAATAAGAAAACAAAATGCAAGTGGACAACATGAAAAAGAAGGATGTTATATAGTGATACAACGTTCAATTCCCACAGTCTTCTCTCTGGATGTAGGTGGCTCTCTTCATCACAAGATCATTGGAACGGGCATCAATCATCTCATTTTTGGAAAGAGTCATGTTCATCAGAATTGATCATTGTATAATACTGATCATTTCACATGTTCATCAGAATTGATCATTGTATAGTATTGATCATTTCACTTTGCATAAGTTCATGTAAGTTTCTCCAGGCCTCTTTAAAATCATCTTCCTGATCATTTCTTACAGAACAATAATATCCTATAACATTCCTATACCATAACTTATTCAGCCATTCTCCAACTGATGGGCATCCATTCAGAACTGAGTAAAATTTATAAGAATACAAGTCATTCCCCAATTAATAAATGGAACAAGCAGTTTTCAAATAAAGAAATTAAAACCATCTGCAGTCATATGAAAAATGCTCTAAATCACTATTAAGATAATGTAAATCAAACAATTCTGAGATACCATCTTACATTTATCAGAATGGCTCATATAATAGAAAAGGAAAATGACAAATGTAGGAGAGCATGTGGGAAAATTGGGACACTAAAGCATTATTGGTGGAGTTGTTGTGAACTTAACCAACTATTTTGGAAAGCAGTTTGGAGGGATACTCAAAGGGCAATCAAACTGATTATACCCTTTGATCCAGAATTGCCACTAATAAGTTTTATATGCTAAAGAGATCAGAAAAGAGGGAAAAAATACCTGCATGTACAAAAATATTTACAGCAGGTATTTTTGTGGTGGCAAAGAATTGGAAATTGAGGAGAATGCCTATATACTGGGAAATGACTGAGCAAGCTGTGGTATATGAATGCAATGGACTGTGCTATAAGAAATGATGAGCAGGTAGATCTCAGAAAAACCTGTAAAGACGTACATGACACTGACTTAAGTGAGCAGAACCAGAACACTACACACAATAACCGCAAGGCTGTGTAATGATCAATATAACTGACTTAGCTCTTTCTCAGCAATACAGTGATCCAAGTAGATTCCAAAAGACTAGAGATGGAAAATACTATTCAGGATACAGAAAGAACTATGGAGTCTGTATGTTTATCAAAAGCATACTATTTTAACTTTTTTTGTTTTTTTTTTTCATGGCTTTTCCTTTTTTTTCTTTCTTTTTTTTCCCACAACATGACTAATGGAAAAATATGTTTGTTATTTGTCCTTCGTTCTCAGAGGAACATGACATCATGTGATGCCATGATAAGCAAGTGAATTGGATTTAAGTGAATGAGGGCTATGCAAGATCACCTGCCTCACCTACTCTCCAGAACCATCTGGGTCCAGTAGTCAGATACAGATCAGGACAACTGGAGATGGCCCTGGATGCCACTGGGGGACCTTGGTCTTTTAAAGCTAAGGTCTTTTAACAGCTCTCAGTTTGACTAAAGCCACACCCACATAGTAATGAAGACTAGGTAGAAATTGAGATGGCCTCTTTACCTAGTCAAAAAAACCCCAAACCCAAATAATTAAATAAATGTTTAACATAACTACATATATATAACCTATATTAGATTGCTTGCTTTCTCGAAGAAAGGGTAGAGGGCAGAAAAAAATTGGAGTGGAACTCAAAATATTAAAAAAAAAATGCTGAAAATTATCTTTATGTATAATTGGAAAATTTTATATTTTCAAATTTTATATATGAATGTATGTATATATATATATATATATATACATGTATATATATATATATATATATATATACATACACAAACATACACCAGCATTCTTTTTAAAATTTATTCCCATTCATTTTTATATAATTGGAGTTAGTGCATATTCTATTCTTCTGGTTCTGTGTTGTTGTTTTACATTATTTGATATAAAAGTCTTTCTATATTTCTTTTTATTCCTCATGCACGTTAACTGTTCTATAGTATTTCACCTCATGAATATGAAATGATTTAACCTTTCCAGTTTTTTCAACTACAAACAATGATTTAACATATATTTTAACCTATTTAACATGTATTGGACTATCTGCCATCTAGAGGAGGGGGTTGGGGGAAGGAGGGGATAATTTGGAACAAAAGGTTTTGCAAGAGTCAATGTTGAAAAATTACCCATGCATGTTTTGTAAATAAAAAGCTTTTTTAAAAAATACAAATAATGCTGCCATTTAAAAAAGAACTTTTACAAGATAGCTTAAAGCTGGGCGTGACAGTACATAGTGAAATCCTAGTTATCTAAAAGGCCAAGAGCTTACATGAGCAGCAGGATGTCTGCACTTAGAATGAAATCATTATAGGGAAAAAGGAGAATAAGAGGACCAGTTCAGATTCAAGCAGGAAAAGGAACAGGGCAAAATTTCCAGGCTTATCAGAGTGGGACACAGTAATGAGAAGCCACTTTATTTCTAATTTGACTCAAGACAGAACCATTTCTTGGGGAGGTGATGGGTGAGAAGTGGAAAGAAATAAAAACTCAGCTCTTCAGTGTATATTCCTAACCACAGAACCTTATCTTCTAAATTTGTTCTGCTATAACAGTTCTCTCCCCTGCCAATCATTTAATTAATATGCTTTAAGTTAGTGCAAATTTTATAAATTTATAATTATGTTCCATATTTACAACTCTCATTTGTTACAAAGTTATTTTATGATTTTTCTTTTAATTAAAATAATATCATTGGCGAATTACCTGTACTGAAATTTGATTACAAGCTGTTATAATTTAATGAAGTTTCCAGGTACTTCCAATATTAAAATGTGAAAATGATTCAGTACAAGTGTGTACTATGGCAAATTCCTTTTGTTTTTTGGGGGGGCAATTGGGGCTAAGTGACTTGCCCAGGGTCACATAGGTAGGAAGTGTTAAGTGTACGAGACCAGATTTGAACTGAGATCCTCCTGACTTCAGGGCTGGTACTCTGTCCACTGCATCACCTAGCTGCCCCGTACTATGGCAAATTCAAAAAAATATGTACTGAATCATATAATAAGGTTCCAATATGTTAGGGCAATGCCTGTAAGTTGTAAGCATTAAATGCTGATAATTTTTATTCAAATAAATGCACATAACTATCAAGAAAGTACAGTAATCTAATAGAGTGTTTGCTAGTATTTTTCTTGTATAAAATTATTTAGCATGTTTTTCAAAACATTTTTCATTCACTTTTTTTTTTTTAAGTTGAGTTGGTGATATTACATACTTTATCAGGTGGAGTGAATCTTATGAAAATCAGGCTTCATCTCTTGCTAACAGTGTCATCAAAGAAAAATTTTTTTTTAATATATTGGAGATTGATCTCTAATTTTGACTTTTTCTGTATCTTTTCTATTTCCATCATGCAAGGTACTACTATAAATAATGGGATCAATTAAAAAAATGTACACTAAACAACAAACTACAAAGAGCAATGGCTAAATCTGTGCCAAGTATTCTGCTAAGAGCTTGAGAATGCAAAGAGGAAAAAAAGTTTTAGCTTTCAAGCAGCTCACAGATGAAGGAAACACCACAAATAATTACATACAAACAAGACACACAAACATACACACAATAAGTTGGAGATAATAAACATAGAAAAGGCACTAGAGAGATCTGGAAAGGCTTCTAGTTAAAGATGGGATTTTAACTAGAATTTGAAGGAGGCCAGGAGACAAGAATTAGGGCAGAGAATTCCTGGAATGGTGGACAGCTAGTTAAATGCATCCAATAGGGAGATGAAATGTGTGTGTCTTGGGAAGGAGAGTAGAGGTTGGAGGAACAATTAAAATGTAAGAAGTCAGGAGGGGATCAGGTTACAAAGGACCTTGAATGCCAAAAAATTTTATAATTGATCCTAGAGGTGGGAAGGATCCACTGGAATCTATGTGCCGAACAAGGAGGTAGCAAGGTTGGATCTTCAATTTAGGAAGATCAAATTTGACAGCTAGTACAAGATGGATTAGTGGAGAGAAACTTGAGGAAGGAAAACCAATCAGAAGGCTATTTCCACAGACCAGATGTGAGAGGATTAAGAGCCTGAACTAGGCTGGTAGCAATGTTAGAGAACAGAAGGGGAAATATGAGAAACTTTTTTTTTTTTTTTTTAACAAAGGTAGAAGCCAAAGGACTTAGCAACAGGCTGGAAGGTAAGAGAGGAGTTGAGGATAACCCTTCATCATGTCTGTGTGACTGGGAAAACAGCTGATAGCAACATCCACAGTAACAGGAATGTTTGGGAAATTAAGAGAATACTCTTAGTTCTGGACTCCTTTGAGTTTTACAGTCTATAGGACATAGAATTCAAGATGTCTAAAAAGAAGCTCACTTATCCAAAAAGCAATTCCTATTTAGATAGTGTTTTAAGGATTTCTCACTTTCTTTAACATCAGTTCTGTAAATTAGGTGGTGTTACTCTTATCCCAACTTAACACAGTAAGAAACTGAGGTTCAAAGAAGTTGTGTCTTGCCCAGAGCTACACAGCTCCTTCTCTTGACTCCACAGCCAGTGCTTTTTCCATTCACCTTGGTAGGTACCAGGAGGGCTAAAGTTGCAGTCTTAAGTCTTGAGTTTGAGTCCCACTTCTACCATTTACTTCTATGTTCTCACTACAAGTAACCTTTCTAGGTTTCAGTGTCTTCATTTTTTTAAAATGAGAAGCCTAAATAAGATGACCTCCAATGTCTCTTCCAGATGTAGGCTGATGATGATTCTATGAAGCCAATAATGCCCTTATTTCAATAATGTGTTTTTTGCTTAAAAATTTCTTTTAAAATGTACCAAACAAAAACTTCTTATTGTTTCATAGTCATAACGCTTAATAGGATGCTTATTCACTAGATTTGGCTTAGAACCAATTTCAGATATTTCAAAAAATTAAAATCATTTCCAAAATATGAAGACTCACTAGTAATTCAAAAGAACAGGCAGCCAATGCTGAAAAAAAAATTCTGAATTAAATTCACAGGGTCACAGATTTAGAGTGCAAAACGATTTCAGGCCACCTAATTTAATCTTCTCATTTTAACAATGTGGAAAATCAGATCCAGAGAGCTTGAGTGGCTTGCACTAGGTCACAGAGCTATTGTAATAATAAAGCTAAGCATAAAACCCAAATCTTCTGACTACAGGTCTAATATTCTTTCTACTGCAGAATGCTACCTCTCTAAATGTTTTCTAAAAAATGTTTTTTGCTCTGGCAGAATTACTAAACCATGTGCTTTCCCATATGATTATTATGAAGAGAACAATATAATTCTCCATATATACTTTTTAAAAAATCAGTCACACCTTAACATTTAGTCACACTTCTTTGACATAATACAAATTTAATCCTACACACATTTTAAGAATGACCATACCACATGTTTATATCAGGATACAATATTTTTAGTTTTGCAGCAATGTCCTTCTAGATGATACCCAACACTTAACTGATCTTTTATAGGTATGGCATGACAGTAGGCCTTTGTCCTTTGGAAACTATCTACAATGACTCTAGGTTCCTAACCTGGATCATGGTAGCTAATTCAGGACCTCTCATTTTACCTGGAGAGTTAGAAATTTTTATCCTGAAATGGACTAAACACTTTTCTGCCACTTATCTGTTTGAGAGTGATCTCTTATTCCATTTCCATCCAGTTGGCTCTTCTCAGTCCAAAATACTATTATCTGCTGAATTAAACTTATGTCCTTATTATAACATTAGAGATCAGTCTCCAATATATAGAAAAATAATTCTCTTTGATGGCATTGTTAACAAGAGATGAAACCTGATTTTCATAAGATTCACCCCACCTGATAAAAGTATGTAACATCACCAACTCATTTTTTTTTTTAAAAGTGAATGAAAAAGTGTTTTTAAAAACATGCTAAATAATTTTATACAAGAACAATACTAGTAAACACTCTAACTAGATTACTATTCTTTCTGGACAATTTTTATTCAAATAAATGCATATAACTATCAGCATTTAGTGCTTACAACTTACAGCACTGCAAGAACACACTGGAATCTTATTATATGATTCAGTACACCATGGAATTTGCCATAATACACAGTTGTACTGAATCCTTTTCAGAGTTTAGTATTAGAAGTACCTGGTAATTTCATTAAATTGTACCAACTTGTAATCAAATTTCAGTACAGGTAATTCACCAATGGCATTATTTTAATTAAAAGAAAAATCATAACTTTGTAACAAATACTGAGAGTTATAAATATGGAATACAGCTATAAATCTGTAAAACTTGCACTAACTTAAAGCATATTAATTAATCCTCCTTTCTTTCCCTTCCTCCTATTGTTGCTCTTCAGATTACAAGGCAAAGAAACATGTATCAGCCAATAACAAATACCACATTCCCATGAAAATCAAATAGGACATACTAGAAAGGAGAGATAAAATATATTGAATTTCTTCTAGGCTTGGGGCCTTTTTCTTTTCTTTTTAAAATTACGCCTGTCTTCATTCCTTTTAAACTTTGGGTTCACAGACTGATGATTACTTTCATGAGTGATGCAATGATATAGTTTTAGATAAACACATCCCACTTTCTCAGATATTATTGTATGACACTATATTTTCTAAATCTGTTAGAATGACAGACTTTTGAAAAAGTAAAAAGTTTGGATTCACTAAAGTCAGCTTACAATACCAGCTCTATATTCTATTTCTATTTCAAAAGGGGACCAGTGCATCATTATCCACTTGTAGCAAATGTCCAAGGTGTGTGTTTGGGAATGGCTAAGTGGTATAGCGCACTAAGAGTCCTGATGTGAGGATGAACAAAAATGAACAAGAGCTTCTGGTCTCATAGAGAAAATAAAAATAAGGAAACACTTTTATTTATCCCATATATCTAATCTGTTACCAAGTCTGTTATTTACATCACCTCTCTTGAATATCCACTCAGTTGCTGTCTTGTCAATTTTACTTCCTTAATATCCTTCCTCTGGATTACTGTAATAGATTCATATTCAGTTTTCCTATCTCAAACATCTCCTCAGTCCAAGACATCCTCCACATAGATGTCCAATTTACTAGGAAACTGCGGAATTATAATTATGGCACAGTCACCCATCTTCAATAAATTCCAATAGCTCCTGATTACCTAGAGGATCACAAACTTTTGTTTGGCAATTAAAGCTTTTCAGAACTTGGTCCCTTTCTACTTTTACAGTATCTTTACACACAATTCACTCATTCATATTGGCCTGTTTGCTGTTCCACAAATACAGAACTCCTATCTCCAATTTCTTGTGCCCTTGGACTGACTTCATCATTCCTTGAATGCATTCCCTCCTCACATTTAGGATTCCTAGGAGTCTTTTAAGACTCAGATTAAGTGCTATCTTTAATAAGAAGCCTTTTCTGATGTACCTCAGTTGGCAGTTTAAATTCTTTCCAAAACTTGTTAGTACTAACTTTGTACATATTCTATATATACATAAATATGTCCATCTAGGTGGCACAGTGAACAAAGTGCTAGGCCTGAAACCAGGATTTAAAATCTGGCTTCACATACTTACCAATTGTGTGACCCTAGACAAGTCACTTAACCCTCTATGCCTCAGTATTCTCATCTGTAAAATGAGCTGGACAAGGCAATGGCAAATTACTCCAAATTACCTTTGCCAAGAAAATCTCAAATGAGGTCATGAAGAGTCAGACATGACTAAATAACATTATTTAAATATGTGTGTATATACACATTGCCTTTATCTTAAGAATATAAGCTCCTTGAGGTTAAGTGCTTTTTTCACTTTATCCAGGTAGTCATAGAAGTGTTAAAAGAAATAAATGTTTGCTGACTGAAAAATTTTAAAAGACATTCCATTTTATTACACAAGGTCAAGAAAACTAATTCTGAAAATTTGCTCCCCAAATACTAGTTTGCACCTCTATTTCAAGGTTGAAAAATATGGCAAAGTTCAAGTATCTTATATTTAATCAAAAATCTTGCTGAAAACAACTTGGCCACCTAGAGACAATAAGAACAATCTCATCATTACTATACAAATTCTCAAAATGACTAAGTTAATAATACAATTATGAGCTTTGAACTAGAATAAAAACTTTTATTTCTCAATTTTTTTTAGGTAGAACAGTCAACAGAAACAAGCAAGCATTTGAGAAACTACATCAGGGCTTTTTAACTTTAGGGGTACAGGAATTTCTAAGATGAGGGAAAATTACAATTTTCACTAACTTTTAAGTGAAATTTAGAATTTCTCCCGATTATGAAAATCATTCTGAGAAGAAGGATACAAATTTCTAACCACCAAAAGAGTTGTTACATGGAAAAGGCCTGTTGTTCTATTAGAAAGAGATCTGATAAAAAGCAGATTAAAAAAAAAAAAAAAGTAACTGTATTTAAAGAATTAACAATTTCTTAGGGAACTGGCTTTATTATCATAATTATCATATGCACTTAACTTTCCTAC
The DNA here is from genome assembly GCF_048593235.1 of Sminthopsis crassicaudata. NCBI lineage: Eukaryota > Metazoa > Chordata > Mammalia > Dasyuromorphia > Dasyuridae > Sminthopsis > Sminthopsis crassicaudata. Next base: position 520,734,019 of record NC_133618.1, read on the forward strand.
AATGATGGAAGTATAGTAATGTTAAGTGATTTAGTTGGAAAATCTAGGTTCAAACCTAGCCTCTATGTGACCTTGATTAAGTTACTTTTCCCAGGGTTCTTGGTTTCCTCATCTATAAACTGAGAACTCTAAACTAGATAGTCTAAAAGATCCCTTCTAGTTTTAAATAGATAATTTTCCAATTAAATATTTGCAAATATTATACTAAATAATGCACAAGTTATTCAAGTATCAGAATATCTGGAAACTTAGTAAAATATAACTTTTAAAGACTTCATCAACTCTCATTCATAGAAGTCCCATATCCCTGACACACAACTTTTAATTAAAAAAAAAAAAAAAGCAAGATATTGAGTGAGAATAAAATAGGTTTTACCTCTATACAGAAAGCTATTCGTTAACTTAAAATATTTTATTAAGATCTCATATAGGCATTTTTACACATGTAGTAGGCAAAAAAACCCAGGCCACAAACATTTATTAAGGGTCTGCTAAGTGCTGTGCTAAGGAACTTCCCAATTAAAAAACAAGAGAGAAGCAACACCTAAGAAAACAAAGTGCAACAAGCACCATACACACGTAATAAGAATCAACAGCAAAGCAGCCCAGCTAGCGGATTCCAACTCTTTCTCCTTATTCCCCAAATAAGATTTCCTTCTATAACAGTAAATTGTATTAATACTTTACTGAGTAACTTTATATTTCAGACTTTTCCGAATTATTTCTTTAGTTTTTCTTAGTTATAAGAATTCATCTGGGTGAAGGTTTTCTGCCCCGTTGATACTTTTTACTAAGAATCCTGGGAATGTTTAAGTCTAGGAGGTGAAGACGAGAGATGATTCCTCCCCCCATTTGTAAATAAAAACAAAATATCCCATGCTTTCCTCTTCATCCAAGGTGAGAAAAGGAAGGATTCCGTAAATTTATATTCCTTCTTTTTAGGGGATCGAGAAGAGAGGGACGCTCGCTCTTCTGACCTCTCCACCTGCTCCGCTCCCCCAAATTCAGCCTGACCCTGAAAAATTCCACTATTCCCGCATAAGATGCCCCAAGGGGCACCCATGGTTTGGCCTGGCGGACGCTGCCCAGTTCTCTCCACCCTTGAGTCCGGGGGGGGGAGGGGAGCGGAGGGGCCCGGGCAAGGCCTGAAAGGGCAACGCTCGGGCCTAGGCGGCCGCGCCGGCCCCGAGGCGGCTCGCGCGGGCGCGCGAGAGCTGGCGGAGCGCGGCTCGGCCCGGCCGGCGTTGGCAGGCCCGGCCGGGCGAGGGCCGGGGGCGCGGGATAGGCTACCCTCCGCAGCCCCTCCGCGCCCGGCGTCCCGTCCCTCTCGGCCCTCGTCCGTCCTTCCCTCCTCCCGCCGGCCGGGGGAGTTGGGCCAGCGCCGGATGCGGGGAGGGGGCGGAGGAGGTAAACTCGTCCTGTCACTGCATCCGGAGAGCCTGGAAGGGGGACGCGCTCGGAGGGGGCGAGGCCGCGGCTCCGGCCGCTCCAGCCCCGGGAGCCAAGCGCTGCCTCTAGCCCCAAGTACCCGTCCCCAGCGCCTCACCAGGTCGTAGTCCTCCTCATCATCGCACATGAAATCATCCTCCATGTCAGACATCTTGGCCGGGAGGGGGGGAAGGGAAAGGGGGGAGGAGAAACTGGAGACGACCTCCTCCCACAATCCTCCGCGCGGAGCGGAGTCACCCCCTTCTTCCTCCGCGCCTCCCTCCTTTTCACCCAAGTGAGGAGCGGGAGGTTTTCGTGCGGAACGGACGTGCTTGGAGCTGAGGTGATCCGCTACGACATTGAAAGGGAGCGCGCAGCTATTCTGCCCGCCCTTCCTGCGAGGCGGTTGGTGCCTTAGCAACTTACCCTAGCAACTGAGCCTAGCAACGGTGGGATCCGGCGGCCGGAAGTCTGGGCTGCAGAAGCCCTGGGAGAGTTTTTGGAAACTTGACAAGCCGCCTGAGCCGGCTCCAGCTTTAAGACGGAGGGAAAAGCCTTTACCCTTCATTGCCTGAGAGGTGGAGGACAGTCTCAACAGGCTGGTGAAAGCAGAAGACGAGCAAGGCCTTGGAAAAAAGGCTCCTTTGCCCTCGTGTCCACCGTCTTCCCAGCTTCTTGGGAGATTCACGTGGTACTCCTAGAGAAAAAGGTTTTAAAAAGCAGACACCTTATAACGCAGTGTGCCAGTGGTATTCAAGAGCAGGCTGTGGTATTGCTGCCACTGACGATTTCTTAGGGTTAGACTTGGATACTTTGGGTTTTTATCACCTCCTCGGGACTACTGCAATAGCCTTGTGTTTGGTCACCCTTACTCAAGTAACCCCCCACTCCCAAGTCCATCTCCTCAGCACTCCACTATGAAGGTCTGATCGAGTCTCTTCTGCTCCCCCTGATCTGGCCCCTTTCCTACCTTTTCGAGTTTTGTTTTTTTTCTTTACACTCCCCATCCCCCCTTCCTCAGGTACTCTCTATTCCAGTGACATTGACCTTGCTGTTCCTCACAAACATACTCATCCCCATGGCTTGCGTGGAATTCTCTGAGTTTTAGCTTCCCTGTCTTAAATCCCTCCTCCTCCAAGAAGCCCTCCTTAATGCTAGTGCCCTCCCTTGTTTTCTTCATTGTATCCTGTCAGTATCTCTGTATGTAATTATTTCACATTGTACCTCTCCCATTAGGTTGCAAACTCCAGACAGCAAGTACTGTCTTGCCTTTCTTTGCATCCCCAGCTCTGGCACAGTGCCTGGCACATAGTAACTACTTAATAAATGATAAATTGATTGATTAACTGACTACCAAGTGCCAAAAGATAGGCACCAGAAGCTGTGGAGATGTAGTTTCGTAAGGAAAGGAGGGATTCTAAGAAGCAAAAGTAAGAAGGAAGGGCATTCCAGGCTGTACAGAAGCATGAAAACAAAAGATAGAATGCTTTTGAAAATTGCATTTATTTTTCTTTTTTTTATTTTCAAAACATTTACATAGATAATTTTCAATATTCACCCTTGCAAAACCTTGTGTTCCAAATTTTTTCTCCCTCCTGTCCCTTCATCCCCCTAAATGGCAAGTAATCTGATATATGTTAAACACGTACAATTATTCTATACATATTTCCACAATTATCAGGCTGCACAAAATAAATATTACATCAAAAAGGAAAAAAAGTAAGAAAACAAAATGCAAGTAGACAGCAGAAATAGTGAGAACACACTCAGTCTCCACAGTTGTCTCTCTGTGTGCAGATGGCTCTCTCCATCACAAGACCACTGAATCACCTTACTGTTGAAAAGAGCCACATCTATCAGAATTGATCAAAAGATAAAATGTCAATATCTAAAGAAGAACTTACAGGCCTGCTTAGCTGGAAAGAAGGGTGAGTGATGGGGAGTAATGTGTAATAACACTAGAAATGTAGTCTAGAGTCAGATTATGAAAAAGTAATAGTACGCAGTGGTATAGATGTGGATTTGGAGTCAGGGAGATCTGGACTTGTAAATAGAATTCTGGGCCTGGTTCACATTCAGCCTCGGGCAGTTCCCTGCTGTGTGTCCCTAGCAAGTCACTGAACCCTTCTTGCCTCAATATTCTGAGCTGAAGAAGGCAAGAGCAAACCACTCCAGCACCTTTGGCCAGAAAACCCCAAGTGGGGTCACAGAAAGTGGGAAAGACAGAACCACAAGAGCTTGAGTTTAGATATGAAATCCAGATAGTACCACTAGCTATGTGACCTTATACAAATCACTTCCTTTCTCTGTAAAATGGGGGCATTGGGCTTTTTGGTCTCTAAATCCTCTTCTTAATCCTATGCTTGTAGATCTTCCAGATAGAAATGGACTCTGGTAACCACCCCTCCACATTGCAATCTCATGGTAATCTTGTTCATTCAACAAAGTTTTATTGAGCTAGTGCTCTCTGAAAAACTTTCGGTAGTTGGCTATGAGGAGAGTGACTCACTTCATCTCTTAGCCTGTTTTTTTCTTTGTTAAATACAGGTGTGAGACGGTGATTCTTTAACACACAGATAGAGCACATGGCTTTGCTACACTCCAGTGAGAAGTTAAAAACTGTATTAAAATGTAATTGGAAAATATTTAACAAAATAACAATAGAACATATATAATGCTAATTTGTGGTTTTCTTGTCAGTATGCGACCTGGAGGGCTCCTCCTGTAAGATTTAGTGCTGCTCTTTTTAAAAAAAAAAATTTTTTTGTATATTAACTTTTTAAAATAACACATTTCTTTATGATTTATGATTCATGTTGGGAGAGAAAAATCAGAACAAAAGGGAAAAACCACAAGGGAGGGGAAAAAAAGAAGTGAATATTTTAGAACGTAGATTGATTTACATTCAATCTCCATAGTTCTCCCTGGATGCAGATGGAGTTTTCTATCAAAAGTTTATTGGGATTGCCTTGGATTACTGAATCACTGAGAAGAGCCAAGTCTTTCCTAGTTGGTCATCACTCAATCTCACAGTTACTATGTACAATGTATTTCTAGTTCTACTTGCTTTGCTTAGCGTCAGTTCATGGCTCTTTTATTGTTTAAAATAGTTGCTTTTCTTGGAAATATTTTGTATGTATTTAAAAACATAATGAGAAAAAGTTTAAATGTTTCACTTGACTGCTCAAGTAGTTTATGACACAAAAAAAGGTTAAGAAGTCTCAACTATATAATCTCTTAAGGATTCTGCTCTGCACCCTTATCCACACTCACTTCTCCTCAAAAGCCCTATTTTTTCTGCTTTTCTTCTTAGAGTGTTTCCCCAGCTCTGTTCACAAGCGTCCTCCTCTTTGTAATAATCATAGTAACTTTTCCTTGGACTCTGCATAGCATTTATTTAAATTTTAAAAAGCATTTACTAAATGCCTACTCTGTACCATATGCTATACCAGGTATGATGAGAAAAAAAAAAAATTAGAAACATCTTTGCCCTCAAGAAATTTATATTCCATTAGGAAGATAGGTTGTAGAAATATAAATAATTGCAAAAATTATACAATGTATTTTTCAGGGTGACAGCACTAATAGCTGGGAATCATGGAAGGCCTATGTAGGAGGTGAAGTGAGAAAGGAGTATATTCTATTCATGAGAAAAGGAGAGGCACCAGATGGAATACTATGTACAGCCAAGATTCAAATTTGGCTGGAACGTAGAATTTGTAAAGTAGAAAATCACATTTGTTACAACCCCATTCTGTAAAGTTAAATATTAGATTTTTAAAAAATTAATGTTTTTTCTTTAAAATCAAAGAAAAAAAGCTTTTTCTTCCTTCTTGTCTTCCTTTCTTCTCACTGCTGTCCCCCCCCCCCCCAACTAATTGTGAAAGAAAAAGAAAGCCATTATTGATACGGAACAAATTTCAATATTGGATATGGCCAAAAATATTTTGTTTTTGTAGGTAGCTAGCTTGTATGATTGTTGTCCTTTATTCTCAATGACCAAAATGACATTACCATGTAAGAGTTGAGTTACAAAGTCTCTAGGTGTGGCTGATCAGAATGCTCTGCCATAGCTCGGATACAAATAGTCCATACTAACATTTGGGGTGGCCTCTCCAACTTTGCATATCTCACATTTCTTCTGAGCTACTTCAATTCTGTTTTGCTTACAGAGCATAGCACCTTCTCTGATGAGGGCATGCCATGCTGAGTGGTCCCGTGCAGTGTCTTCCATGTCATATAATCAATTCTAAAGTTCTGACAGAGAGACCTTGAGAGTGTCCTTCTACTGCTTTTTACTGACCATCTTGTGAGCACTTTCCCTGTATGAGTTCTCCATAAAAATCTTTTTGGCAAATGTACATTTGGTGTCCTGACCTGCTCGCTGGAGGATTTCAGTACCAGCCCGAATCCTGATCATGGCTGAGGAGTGAAGGGGCAGAACTCACAAAGATGGTCAAACAGGGGCAGTTTATTTATTCAAAATTCAGTCTTATATACCCTTATACACTTAACATAAGTATAGCACATTGGGCATGCGGGAAGACACAAACAACTTGCTATTATGTGAAGATGTTTCCTTGCTACTTTAGTATAATTCTGCTTTAATTACAACACAGGTTGTCAAGCCTTCTGACTTCTCAGGAAAGCCGAGATGCCTTTAGGGTGATGGGGAGCCAAACCAATCAGGTCAGCAGGATTCCATTGGACTAAAGGATTTATACCTCGCCCAGGGTTCCCTACTATCTGTTATCCTCTATAATTTGGTGTTGAAATAATGCCACTGACCCACCAGAATTGTATTCTCTGCAGTAGAGTTGGGATGCTAGCTCAATGTTTGGTATCTTATCCTGATAGGTGATCTTTAGAATCTTCCTAAGACAATTCAAAAGCATTTCAGTTTCCTGGTATGGCACTAGTATACTGTCTGGGTTTCATAGGCATACAACAATGATTATAATGGCTTTTTAGCCCTTCAGTTTGGTAGCCAAATACCTTTCCTTTCCCACACTTTCCTTTGGAGCCTCCAAAAAACTGAGCTAGCTCTGTATTCCTGTCTCATTATCAGTATGGACATCCCTGGAAAATACACTGCTAAGCTAAGTATACTTATCCATAGGACTCAAAACTATTTCATCTACTGTAACTAATTGTTCTACATATGAATGATATGGTATTGGCTGATGAGTACCTGTATTTTCTTGGTGTTAATTATTAAACTAGCCTCCATACTGGATTGCAAACTCCTTGAGGGAGATAGCGCTATATAATTGTATGTTTCAAAGTGCCTAGGACAGAATTTAGGGCAGCTGGGTGCCAGGACTAGAATTAGGTGAACCTGAGTTCAAATTTGGCCTTAGACACAAGTCACATAATCATGTTTGCTTCCTTTTCCTTATCTCAAAAATGAGCTGGAGAAGGAAATGGCAAGGCAATACAGTATGTTTGCCAAGAAACAACAAATGGGGTCATAAAGAGTTGGATACAACTGAACAAAATGAATAGAGTTTAACAAACAGGAAGGATTTAAGAAATGTTAAAAAAATTTATTTTATTTTATTTTATTATTTATAAAATTTTTTGACAGTATATATGCATGAGTAATTTTTTTTTTTTAATAACATTATCCCTTGTATTCATTTTTCCAAATTATCCCCTCCCTCCCTTTACTCCCTCCCCTAGATGACAGGCAATCCCATACGAAATGTTAAAAATTAAGAGTTGAACTGAACAGTCAAAGCTTATCTTTAGAGCCTGGGTGACAAAGCATAACAATTTTGACAAATAATCTAGACCTAATTGATTTTCCTGAATACATCCTCTTTTTTGAAAGGCAGCAGGTAGTGGAGATCATTGCTTTTAACTAAAACAGAATACTGAACCTGAGTCTGTCCAGAGACACTATAGTTTTGTATCCTTGGGCAAATCATCTAAACACTACAGTTTGCTTTAGTTTCTTCATCCAAAATGGAAACAGTAATAGCTAATAGCATGTACCAACTATTGTACTTGTAAGAACAGAATGAGATATTTGTGATTAAACATAATGACTTTACTAATTACCTTGATTTTTTGGAGCTCCAGATTGACCTGGAAATCAGATAAAACTGAGCATTTCTTAAATGGATTTAATCAGAAATTTTTTGCAATATTCATGTATTCAAAGTTCCTTGAATTACTGACATACTGAACTCAGAATTTCCCCTACTATTATGGATAATCAATTGATTCATATCAATTCCCAGTTCTGAAAAACAGTCCAGCCCAAGATGGCTTGATAAAAGTACTATGGGATTATCCCCTCTTCTCCCCCCCACCCCTGTGATTTTTGTTTTTTTAGCCTGAGCTGCCTATGCCCTCCCTGAGCTCAGTGAGCATACATTGTGCTGCTGTGTATGCACGTCTGTTTACTTAGGGGAAATTCACCCACAGCTACAACCTAATTATTTTGTCTGTTTTAGAACTGGGGAGGGGAGGGGGGAGGTTGACAAAGTATTATGTAAATTTAAAGCACTATATAAATCCTAGCTATTATTATTGAGGTCAGAGCACTCAAGTTCCAATCCTACCACTGACACTATATATGTAATTAGAAAATATATTAATTTCTTTTGACCTCAACTTTCTTCATCCTTAAAACAATGTTATTAAACTCTTTGACCTCTAGGTTCCCTTTTCTAAATTTATGCATCTATGACTTATCTGTCCATGCAGCTGCCAATCTAGAATATGAGGTCCCTGAGATCCTTTCAGCACTATCTCTGAGCCTATAATCCTAAATTCAGGCCAGATCACATTGTTTCTCTGTTTAAGAAGCTCTAGAGGCTCTCTATTGCCTTTACAATAACATGTAAACTCTTTACTTGGGTATTTAATGCTCCTTCATAGTTCAGCTTCATTCTTCTTTCCAGATTGATTACACATTACTACTATTTACATACTCTGCCATCTAAAGTGGCTTGCTTGCTGTTTCCTGAATATTTTGCTTTCTTCTCAGTGCCTATACACAGGACCTGGCCTCTTATCCTACTAACCTGGAATGCTTTCCTTTTTCCTCTTTTTCCTTCCTTTTCCTTCTTCCCCTCTTTTTGGAAACCTGAGATCCTGTTGAGGCCTAGTTTGAGTGTATTTTCCTTCAAGATATTTTTCCTAAGTGTCCCAGTTATTAGCTTTATACCTTTCCTATCACTATGTGTTTATTTTGTATATATCCTGTGTTTACTTCTTTGTAAAAATGTATCCTTTAGTAGAATGTAAACTCTTTGGAGTTAAGGATTGTGACACTTTGGTCTTTAATCTCCAATACTAAGCACAGTGCCTGCACACAGCACTTAATAAAAATTTGATTGACTCCAAATTCACTTGCATAATTTCTCTTATTTTTAGCAGAGGCCTTGCCAGTAAAACAAGGAGGAGAGAATTTTGCAGATAAATTGATGAGAGATGCAAAAATAGCATTTTGAATTTAGAATTTTACCCCATTCCTCCCCAAACTCTGGCATTTGAAAATTCATTGAGTAGTTTTAAAAGGTGCAGAACAGTCCTTAAACTTTTTTTTTTTTTTTTCAGGAAAGTCATTCTTATCTTAATGCTTTTTTTTTTTTTCTTTTTTTACCCTTGCCTGTATAGTGCTCTTTTACTTTTTCTGACTACCACATAAATTACCTAAAAATGTAACTCTATGCAGAAAAATAAATTCACATTTTTTCTTCAAAATTGGGGAGTGGTTAGAGCAAAACTTACAAAAATGTAAGTAAATACCCTTATTAGAATTTTTGATCATTTTACTGTTTTTTTTTTGTTTTTGTTTTTGTTTTTGTTTTGTTTTTTGTTTTTTTTTAAGCTGCCTATTCCTTGTTAGTAATGCCTCAATTTTGGGTAAATTTAACGAGAAATCTAATTTTATCAATGTTACTGTAAGTTAGAAGCAAAGTATTCATGGTTACCACTTGCTTCCATTCCCATACAGCAAAGATGCCATACTTTCTGAGTTTTGTGAATCCCATTGTTTTACCAGTTAGCATACATTTTCATCAAAATAGTATGCTGGTGCTTTATTCTTCTGAAACTGACAAATACAAACTGTATTTGTATGTATGTATGCATATATATATGTAATATATGGACATTTATATAAATATGTAGTCACATTTCCTTTCTCAAAAAATGTAACAGTATAGTACAAATTATAAATCTAAGCACCATCCAAATATATAAATATTGATACAGTCCAAAGAGATGGCAGGACTTTACTGTTTAGTAAGTAAAGTACATCAGTTTAGAGAAAATAAGCAGTAGCTTCCTAAACTGATTTTTCAACTACTCACCAAAACGGTATATAGGGGTGGGGGGGATAGGGTGGTGTCGATTGGAGGATGGAGGAAGGGGACAGTATTGGACTAAGTCCAATGCTTTTCTCTTTTTGCAGAAATTTTGAATTAAGAATGTTAAATTTTAATGACTTCACAACACCACTACCAGTCCAGATGCCATTTCTCCCCTTATGCTTTGAAGCAAATTTTCTTTTGCACTCTGCTGGACCCATTTCTTGATTTGGGGGTGGAATAATTTATTTACAAATGACCAGGCTTTGCAACCTCAACCAATATTTTACTTGAACAGAAATAAGTGCTGAAGGGAGCGGTGCAGATTGGAATCCATGGGTCAGAGATGTGTAGTTTTGTGGTGGAGGTGGGGGGAGATAAAAGGTGATAATTGAATTCAGTCTCCATCCTGGGAGTGCACCAGGGAAGTGTTTCGTCAGTTCCACGAGTACTTTACGCAGGGACTCCCGGAACGCAAACGTCTGCTGAATGCTACATTGCTGCACCTGACTGGGGGGCGGGAGGCCCGGCTGAGGGAATCCTGTGGAGGAGGGGTTGGGGAGGAGCAGCGAGCTGCAGAACTAGTCCACTCGCAAGTCGACGGACTTCCGCGAAGTCCTGCCTATAGTGCCCGGAAGGAAGAAGCTTTTAAGCCTCTGCAATCCCGTGATTTTTTTTTGCATAGCCAGTGGAAGCGGTTGAAGAGAGAAGAAGCAGGAGTAATGGCTGCGGAAGAACCCGGCACCCGTCTGATCCAGGTGGCGGAGCATCCCAGGTGGGAGAATGGGGATCCCATGCCTTGAACTGCTGGCTCTGGCCTTTTTTGTTTTGTTTTATTTTTGACCTTTACTCGAGGTCAGTTCTGCCCAGACTTTCCTTTGGTGAATGTGGCATTTGGTTTCTGTCAAGACCTAGTGGAATAACTAAAGGTTTCTCGCCTGTTGTGCCGGATGACAGGGCAGCAGTCAACCTTCTCCCTCCTCTTTTCTTTCGCAATCAGGAAAAATGGATGAGAGAGCTCGGGACTTGTACACTAAAGCAGAAACACTGGGTTTTCTCTCTTATTCCATCCCTTCTCTTTTCATCTTTTGTAGATGGACCATGAGCAAGTCCATCCTACCTGAAGTTATTACTTCCCCTCTTCCCTTCCCCTCCCCCCCTTACGCTTTTAGGAAGAATGCCAAAAAACAAAACAAAACAAAACAAAAAAAAAAACCCTTTTCTAAAGCCCAATTCAGATTCTTTGTTAATGAAGTAGGTTCTTGAAGGCTGTGGCAGCTAAGCACAAGCTCTACCCATCTGAAATGATTTCCAGTAGACCCCAAAATTGAATAAAGTTTCTGTCATTTGAGAACCAGATTAATTTAAAAAAAAACTTTATTTAATGATTGTTAGTCCCAACAACTCAGGAAGAGTTCATATGAAGACTTAGAAAAGTGATTCTGGATTGATTAGATCATTTGAAGTTTTGAGTATGTGATAAAAGTTTCACTTCACAGTCATGAACTGGTGGTTTTAAGGATGGCTTGCTGAGCTTATTATATTTTCATCAAAAAACATTATAGGAACTAGTGGTCTCCAAACTCCTGAAATTTCAGTTTCTGCCTACTAATTTAAACTGGCTTCATCTGGGCAGTTTCATGGTCCCAAGGAAAAACATTTAGATTAAGAATAGATTGGAGATATGGCATAGAAATTGGCTGATACCTTTTGCAAAGAAAAGTAAGGGTTTTTACCTCTGAAGAAAACGGACAGTATAGTCAGACGACCTATTTATTATGGGTTATTTTTATTTGTTGGAGCTGATTTTTAAAGTTTAGAAAAATTATAGTCACTTTATAAGCCAAGCAGTTGTTCAAAGTGCTGCTTTGAAGTTTGTAATACGAGGCTTCTTCCTTGTCTGATCAAGTTTATTTCATGGAGCCCCATTCCATCTTTCTGTGCATTTGTGAATGTATGAAAAAGCAGTGGGTAGTGTAGAGAGAATGCTGTAGTTATGTGGGAGACTGGGATTCAAATTTTGACCTGACATTTACTAGTTTTGTGTTCAGGGACAAACTATGTATCCTCTTTTTCTTCATATATGAAAGTGGAGTAATAATATTTAAAGTGATCTTACAGAGATATTGTAGAAAATAACAGTGGGCATTTTCATTGTGCTTTAAAATTTGCAAAGTGTTTTATCTATATTATTTCACTTAGTTTCATAATAACCTTGGGAAGTAGATATAGCAGTTCTTGTCCCCCATTTTACAAATTAAGACCCTCAACCTCAGGTTAAATGCCTTTCCCATTGTCAAAGAGCTAGTGTTTATGGTTTCAGTTCACGATTCGGTGTCTTAAAGCACTATAGAAATGTGTATAGTTTGTTTTCATAGACTTCTTCATATTCTAGAATCCTTGCTTTGAAATCAACAAACCATTTATTATCACTGGAAATCAAGAAGGAATGAATGTATGAGTTTCATATTCTCAGTTTACAGATTGTTGATGGTGCACTTTTGCTTGTGTTGGGAAAGGAATGAAATTTTATCTATTTCAATCTTGTAGTAGCTATTGGTCAGAAGTCTCCATTTATCTTTTTGGAAATGTCTGAATTTGTTTTCTTTGACTGGTAAAAGAAAGAAACAAAGATAAAGCCGAGTCCTTGAGAAGGACAAGTCTTATCTCACTTTTAGTGAGAAAAGATAAATGTGGGGTGCTAAGATAGGATCTTTAATGATTTTGTAAAATGTTATGATGCTTGGTTTTCTAAGACCCATGAAAGGACTTTAGGAGTTTGAAATCCCTGGCTCCCTTTGTTGGGGAATCCATATACTACCCAGTTGGATGTGGTGAAAGGACACCAATCACCCATACATATGAAGGATTTTCTTTTAATATTAAGGATTTCACAATATAGGCAATTTTTTCTAATACTATAGATCAGCAACTATTCCACAATTTAAACCCTTGGAGAATTTTCTGGTGGCACTGATGATATATTATTAGTGGTATTATAATGGAACTTTTTGGAGACACTTAATAAAGTCAGTATTGACCAGTCTGGGTTCTTGAGATAATAATAGTAAGGAATCAATTAAGAGTGAATCAAGGAGATAATAAAGTGGAGAACATTCCATTCATACATATACACACATATACACACATATATGTATATGTATATACATATATATGTATATTTTAAGAGAATATTAATATCCCAACATTATTAAATGTATCATTGTATGAAACAGAAAAGAAAGATGTTCATTAAACATAGGGGATTAAAATTTGTTTTGGAGAAAAATGTATTTTCTTAGCTACAGAAACTAAATAAGGGAGTTATTCTCCAAGTATAGCTAGTTTTACTAAATCAAAGAAATCTTCCTATAGAAGGAGAACATTCCCAAGCTACTGGCACCTTCTACCTTTAGCAGTTAAATCTTTTTATGCCAGTAAGAAGTGAAAATGAGACACTGAAAGACAGTAATGGCTGCAGCTAGTGTTGTAGTTCACTGGGAATTGTTTGTTGTAGTTTGTCCTTTGTTCTTGAGTAGGACTGTGGCATCAGGGAGGTAGTGCCATGATATCTAAATGAATTAGATTTAAGTGAGGGAAGCAGTGCAAAGTCATCAGCCTTGCTTTCTCCTGGGTCCAGTGGCCAGATATTGGTTGGTTGGTTGGTTGGTTGGTTGGTTGGTTGGTTATTGTCCTTTGTTCTTGAAGAGACCAAAATAACATCAGTATGTTAGAGTAGAGTTATATTAGGTTCAACTATGGCTAATCAGATCTATACTAGCTCTGAATGCTCAGCCACAGATTAGACAGAAATAGGCCATATGTACATTTGGGGTAGACTTTAACTTTGCACATTCCGCATGTCTTCTGGGCTAATTCAATTCTGCTCTGCTCATAGAGCACCTTCTCTGATTGAGGACATGCCATGCTGGGCAGTTCTGTGCCATGGTCTCCCATGTCATACAATCAATTATAAAGTTCTTAAGAAAGACCTTGAGAGTGTCTTTGTATCGCTTTTTTCTGACCACCTTGTGAATGCTTATCGTGTGTGAGCTCTCCAGAAAACCATCTTTTTGTCAAGCATACATTTGGTATTCAAACAATATGGCCAGCCCAACGGAGCTATGCTCTCTGCAGTAGAGTTGGAATTCTTGGCAGTTCAGTTTGAAAAAGAACCTCAATGTCTGGTATTTTATCTTGCCAGGTGATCTTCAGAATCTTCCTGAGACAATTCAAATGGAAGTGATTTAGTTTCCTGGCTTGGTGCTGGTCGGGTTTCATAGGCAGTCAACGATGAGGTCAACACTATCTTCAGTTTGTAGTCAGTGTGATACTTCTCCTTTCCCACACATTCATTTGGAGCCTTCAAAACAGTGAGCTAGCTCTGGCAAAGCATGTGTCAATCTCATTATTAACGTGGACATCTCTAGAAAATAAGAGAACTTTCCCACTAGATATCAGGATGACAGGAGATGGTCCTCAATTTATAGTCAAAAGGCTGCTATGGAACCACATGGAGTCAGTGCGGCTTACAGCAGGTCTGTTCCAATAGAGAAGAAAGTCAATATATTTTACAAATATATCAGGAAAGTTCTTAGTTCGATACTAGGAAATTTGATAAAGGATATAAAAACCAAGGAGACCTAATGGAAAAGTGTTGAAGTCAGTGTCTGGCGGGGGATAATATTTTATCAGTGGTGGTATTATGGAACTTTTTGGGGGAACCCAAGAAGGTCACTAGTGACCAGTCTGGGTTCTTGAGATGATAGCAAAAAGGAATCAATTAAGAATACAAAAAAATTGTATATGGAGACCACATACAAGAGTTACGCTTTGAGGAGGATAATTTTTATTAGTTCACTTTTCCCTCAGTGCCAGTCACATAGAATGCATTGTGTGGATGACACAATGGATAGTTAGGAGAACCTGAGTTCATATTTGATTTCAGGTATTTACCAGCTGTAAATCTGTAATCTGGCGCAACTCCCTTAATCCCAGAACTTAAAAAAAAAAGATTCCTAGGAGCTGCATATCATCTTTGAAATCTGCAATTGACATCTATGTTGTTTTTTATTTTGTTAAACATTTCCAAATTGCATTTTCCCCAATTTATTTATTTTTAATACACATTGCTTTATGAATCATGTTGGGAGAAACCATGGATGGAAAAAAAAAAAACAGAAAAAAGAAGTGAACATAGCATGTGTTGATTTATATTCAATCTTTATAGTTCTTTTTCTGCATGCAGATGGCATTTTCTATCCAAAGTCTGTTGTGATTGCCTTGGATCACTAAACCACCAAGAAGACCCAAGTCTTTCATAGTTGATCATCGCACATTCTTCTGTTACTGTACAATGTATTCTTGGTTCTGCTTGTTTTGCTCAGCATCAATTCATAGAAATCTATGGCCCTTATAAAATCAATTTGTCCATCATTGTTTATGGAACAATTACCTTCATATACCACAACTTGTTCAGCTATTCCACAATTGATGGGCAGAACTGACTAGAGAAAAATGTATATTCTTAGCTACAAGAGATAAATAAGGGAGTTATTCTCCAAGTATAGTTAGTTTTACTAAATCAAAGAAATCTTCCCATAGAAGGAGGAAAACTTTCCCAAACTGCTGGCACCTTCCACCTTTAGCAGCTAAGTCTGAGTAGACTCATTTTCCAATTCTTTGCTATCACAAAAAAGATCTGCTACAAATATTTTTTATACATGGGGGTCTTTTTTCCTCCTCTATGATTTCCTTGGGATATAGACTCAGTAGTATCACTGCTGGATCAAATTGGATAAACAGTTTCATAGCTCTTTGGGCATAGTTCCAAATTGCTCTCTACGATAGGTGGATCTTTTAAAGATATTTTTGTTGTTTGTGTGAGGCAACTGGAATTAAGTGCCTTGCCCCAAGTCACTCAGAAAGTGTTAAGTGTCTGAGGCCTGATTTGAAGTCAGGTTTTCCTGACTTCAGAGCTGGTGTTCCATCCACTGTACTAACTAACTGCTCCCTCCAAATTACATTTTTAAAAAACATTTTGCTGAGGCAATTGGGATTAAGTGATTTGCCCAGGATCACACAGCTAGGAAATGTCTGAAATCAAATTTGAACTCGGGTCCTCTTGACTTTAGGGCTGGTGCTCTATACACTGCGCCACCTAGCTGCCCCTCCAAATTATATTTTAATCTTGTTTTGGCTGACACTTGTGGATTAAGTGAATTATCTGAGCCCCAGAGTCAATATATGTTAGTGGTAGCACTTGAATTTGTCCAGTACTTTAACCATTATGATAGGATATTGTGAAATAATGAATCTTTTTAATGGAATCTCCATATTGTACATAGGTACCTAGTAAATATTCTTTAAATTAAATTGAATGTGATGAACATGGTTCAGCATTTGTAAAATATTTTTAAGAATTCTGTAGTACTTTAACTTTTTGAAGAAGAATGGATGTGATGCAAATAATACTCATTGATGAAAAATGGGACAATAGTTTCTTAGCTTTTTCTCCCTAAACAGATCAGCATTTTCCCAGTATCATATATATATAAGTATACATATACATACATACATACATACATACATATAAATGTATGTATATATATGTGTGTGTATATATGTTTACATTTTTATATATATATATATACATGAATGTAGATAGTCTGTGGACAGACAATATATATATATAAACATAGCAATCATATAACATCTATTTATTATATTGTAGCTGGCAAAGTGAATAGAACTTTGAGTCTGATATCAGGAAGTCCTAAGTTCAAATATGGCCCCTATAAATTGCTACCTGTGTTATCCCAGGCAGATCACTTAATCCCGTTTGCCTCAGTTTCCTCATCAATAAAATAGGGATAATACTACCCACCCTAGAATTGTTGTGAGAATCAAATGAGACAACAGTTTAAAGTGTTTAGCATAATGCTTGGCACATAGAAAGTTCAGTATAAATTTTAGCTTTCTTGTCTTGTTATTATCAAAAGTATTATTATTTATCTTATATTAGACATTGTACATAGTGCTGAAAAAACAAAGGGAAACTGAAATCCAGCAGTTTTTATCAAAAGCGTTAGCATACATAAAGCTCTTTATAAATCTTAAAGCACTATTTAATATTAGCTATAGTTATTTTTTTAATGTACCCCAAATGTGGCAACTCATTTTAGCAGGGTTCATCTAGAATTTGAAAATACATTAGCTTTTTAAAAGAGGTGTATAGGGAATACAAATATACATTAAAAAATCACTCTACTTATAGAATGAGAGCAAAATTTATAAACTGAAAAAGTGCTTAATAAAGTGCAGGGACATAAATTTTTATTTTCTTTGATATATCCTTCTCCAGCGTCCTAGAAGAAGTAATTTTTTCAAACAAAGCTTCCTGATAGTTCCATGAAATGTTTGGATCAACTAACCTGTTTTTTTTTTTTTTTTTTTGTTTTGTTTTGTTTTGTTTTGTTTTGGGGGGGATTTGAAAGAGAAGATTGAAACAAGATTAGATGCCTTGTCTTTGATCACGTCTGCCATAAAAATCTTATTTCCTAATCTCAATTCAGGGCCTTTTTCTTATAAAACTGCAAGATGCTTCTAAAACTGTCCCTTAAACCCAAAGATAAGGGGTATGCCCATTCAAAGGTTACACCCATAAATTTGTTTCCTTAAGCTCAGTCACTAGCACTGCTATTAAACAAATTTTCACTCAAAAGGACATTCAGAGACTCACAGTCAACAGTTTGTTTCAAAGAATTATCCTGGTAAATTCTTCCTTGAACAGTGGGGTCTTTATGGGAAGCCTTTTCATGCTGAAAGTGCGCTGAGGTCATTAGATTGCTTTTTGGCTTTCCGTGGCAGCATATTTTAAAAGCTAATGTGTTCCCAGTGACCAGTGCAGAGTGATAAAAATATCTACTTGCCAAATTATAAACATGAAATATTGTACATTATTGGAGAGTTACAGATGCATAGATACACTGAATAAAAAGAATACAACAGTAAGAAGCAAAATGAACTTTAATCTAGAATAATATTGTTGGATATTTAGAGTTCATTTTGTCTAAGTTCATTACTTGGAACAATAATTCTCTCCAAGCAATAAATGATCATCTAGCTTCCCCTGGAAGACTGATTGTGATAGGCGAAACTTTCTACTTCCTAATGCTGGCCATTACATTTCTGTGTAAGAAGTTTTTGTTTTGTTTTGTTTTGTTTTGTTTTGTTTTAAACTGAGGCAGTCGGAGTTGAGTAATTTGCCCAGGGTCACACAGATAGGAAATGTTAAGTGTTCTAAGTTCAAATTTGAACTCAGGTCCTTCTCTATGTGCAAGAAATTCTAACTTCTAGGGAGATGGTATCCCGCGGAATATGACCTGAAGGTCAAGAAGGATTGGATTTTATTCTCCTTTTTTATATGACAGTCCCTCAAATGTTTAAAGATAATTATTGGTTCCCTTCACTCTCAATGGAATCTTCTCTAGAGATTCTAAGGTAACATTCCCAGGTCTTGCTGAATTGTGGAATAACTTAAATATTAGGCAAATTTAATTGGTAGAAAATAAATCAGTGAATATTTTTGAATAGAAGCATGATATAACCAAGTTTAGGCATTAGGAAGTTACATCTGTTAGAAATTTGAAAGATGGGTTGCAAGTGGGAAAGAAGTTGTAATATTTCAGGCTGATGATTTTGAGAGCTTTTATAAAGGGTGTTGCTGAAAGGAAGAAAAAGGAGACAGTGGAGTTGAGGTAATATGGAAATAGAATGTACACAACTTGATTGAATGTAAGATTATAGATGTAGAACTTGTAGGGACCTTATCTGGTATACAGTTCTTCTGTTTTACAGATGAGGTAACTGAGGTCCAGAGACTGAATCAGTGCTCCAAGGTCACACAAGTAGTAAGGGGCAAAGCCAGAATTCAAACTCTGGTCCTCTGATTCCAAAATCAGTCCTTTCCTGAGAAGGAAAAGTCAAAGATAACATGGAAGGTTTTGAACATAGAGGATTGGGTGAATGGTGGTTCCACTATCAAAATGACAAAGTCAGAAGTAGAAATAGAATTTTTGGGAAAGAAATACAATTTTGGGAAAGGAAATGGTGGCATGGTTACAAATTAGGAATGAAAGACAAGAAATGTTCAGTACATTGATAACAACCAAGATCATGAAAGAATAAGCAAAGAACTTCTTGTGAGTGACTGAGTGGCTCTTCAGAAGATTTATGGGAACATATGAACAATAACCATCCCAGGTAAAAAAGAATAGAAGATTGCTTTCTGCATTGAGAGAAGTACAAATATCAATGAAATCATGGATTCATCAAAGTATGAGGATATCAAGAAAATGAACAAATATTTTTATTTTTGTGCTATTTATAAAGAAAAGTCTTACATGGAAAGCTACAATGGTCTTTCTTTTCACCTTGTTTCTTCTTTTCAGTGCATTTTGAATATTACCTTCTTAAATAACTTTTAACAGACTTAGATGAGCTCTTTTACAATACTTCTTAAGAGCAAATCATCATTAATAACATGTTGCAACCCAAAGGGCATGATGCCCTTTGTAACTTTGATTCTTTTGAAATTGTGATATTCCATGATTTGCAGACATTTCTGCATTTCCTCTTTGTAGGAAATGACTGGCAAATATTTACAGAAGTTATTTGTATTAAAAATAGTTCATATTTACTTTCTTGTGACTTTGGGGAGGACTTCTTGTGATTTGGATGAAGGAAAATTTCAAGTAAATTTTGGTTGATTTATAGCAGAAATATTGCCTTTTTCTTTTTAAAGGGAAGAATCATTAATAACACTTTTGAGTGCATTAATGTTACTAGGACATTTTCCTCACAAAAAAACCTTCAGAGATAGGCAATTCATATACCATTATGAAATAAGACACCTGAGGTCAAAGTGATATTTTCTGTAATCACATAGCTAATAAGTGTCAGATTCTAGATTTGAATTTTTGTCTCCTGATCCCAAGAACAGTTTTCTTACCACTATATCATAATTCTATAATGCTAGTTAAGAGGTCTATTTTATCCTTAAATTGTTATGTTCAAAAATATTCTGAGATGTATTTCACTTTGCCTTTCAGATTGCTAAAACTGAAGGAGATGTTCATTTCCAAGTTTGGATCCATTCCTGAGTTTTATGTCCGGGCACCAGGACGAGTTAATTTAATAGGTACTTAGAAATTCATTCTCTTAATTTTTTTGCTTTAAAATACAAAATAGGCAAATTCTAAATTTGTTTGTTGATGTTTTACTCTTTAATTTTTCCTTGGGGGAAGGAAGTTGAAGAAACAGATTATATGAATTATATGATTATGGGAATGCTTAAACCTCCCTCTGGGACTCACTTTTTAAATCTATGTTTGAAGTTCACTTTTTTTTTTCATTATTCCTTTTCTGTGATAAGATAGAATTATATAATATTATGACAGATAGATTTATATAATCTTTGCCAGGAAAGCTGCATACAAGGTCATGAAGAATTAGATGTGATGACACACTTTTACCTTTAATCTGTCTTAACATTTTTGCTATCACTTTCTCAAGTATAGACAATCAAACAATAAAAAAATAAATCAAGTCTGAATTTGTAGCATCCGATGAGTTTTGAAGTGATAAATACTCATAAGGAATATTTTCATCTGGCTGTAGCATAATGTAAATTAGAAGAATACTTAAGATGTTTTCTGAATCAGTGATTTCTTTTCTTCTTTTTCTTTTTCTGGAGAGAGAGAAAGGATGTGTGTGAGGCAATCAGGGTTAAGTGACTTGCCTAAGGTCACACAGCAAGTAAGTGTCAAATTTCTGAGATTAGATTTGAGCTTCTGATTTCAGGGCTGATTTCGTCATTTTTACAAATAGATTTCAAAAATGTCACTATTCATGTCACTTTTTCATTGTTTCCTCTTTTATTTCCCTTCTCCAAGAAGGGAATGCATAGAGTATTTGTAGAAAAGTAGCAACTTCTTGGGAAAAGATTTCCTGGGCCTGGGTTGGTAGATTCGGGTAGATCTCTCTGAGGCTGAAATTACCCATTTTCAAATCATATTTATCATATCACAATTGCTGTTTTCTATTTTTCCATGTTATGAAAAAAAAAAAAATCCAACTGCTCTGCATGAACACTAGGAGGAGCACCACATCTAGTCTTTTTATGAACTAATTTTATTTCATTTTGGAATACCCCCTCCCTTTTCTTTTGGTACTCATGCCATTACAAGGGTAAAAAAGGAACAGGAAAGACCTCTGAAGTTTAAGGGAGAAGACTTGGGGGCTTGAAACCTAACTCATTTATTTATTAGCCTTGTGATCTTGGGCCAGTTGTTTAATCTGAGCTTCAGATTTGTAAAATGGGAGCACATACCTTCCTTATTTACCTTCTAGGATTGTTGTAAAGGTCAAGTAAGACAGCACATATGAAAGCATTATATAAGTGAAAATTTTAATTTTAGAAGATTTAACAAAATCTGTTTTCATTCTCCATTCTTTTTTTCCCCTTTCTTTCCTCCTCCTCATCCCCACCCCCCAATCAAATCTCCATTTCATTTGGGTGTGGATGGGGGAAATCCTTGTAACAAATATGAAATTAAATTCTTACATTGTTCCTGTCCTGTCTTCTTTATCTTCTTTTTGGGGAATTTGGACATGAAAATACATCATTGCCAGAGGTTACAGAGAGAAGGAACTTGAATTAGGATCTGTCTTTCCCCTTCTCCTACCCTCCTCAATACATAGCTGCTTAAGTGAAGCATATGAGAAGGGGTGGGGCATGAGGGGAAAGAAAGGGATAATGATTCAGGCTCATAGTCCTAGGGAGGAGGTCTGGTAAAGTACAACTTTTCTGTTTTGTTCTTAGTATGGATTAGGGAGGGGATAGATATTTATATATTTAATATAATTATTGAGATGTGTGGTCTCACAAAAAGATAAAGATTGTACCGTAGATAATTTCTAGCTCAGTCAATTTCATTTCCTGTACTGAAACTGGCATAAAGCTATATTTTAAAATCTTGTTACTTTCTCTGTAGGGTCTGTGGTATAATTAGTAACTATTTGAAATCCAATTCTTGTAAATAAACTGAGATTTAAAAAATTCTATGCTCTGTTAATGAAGGTCATTTATAAAGGTTACAGGGTCCTAGAGAGTTGCCAGAGGTAATCATTTTAAAAATATGTCATATAATCCAGAGATACAGTATGAATGAGTGACTGAAGAACAGACCTCAAAGCCAGGGAGACCTGAACCTTTCTTCTGACATATATTGCCTCTATCACACTATGTAAGTCATCTGTGATTGCAGGTAACTCTTTAACTTGGTAAAATGGAGAAGGGGTGCCTGCCTGCATTGGTAGAGGGAGTTTCCTCATCTAGGTGTTCTATGTCAGGGAAATCACTGGTCAAGTCTGTATCCTTATCCTTCCAAATCAGGTGAGTTCAGCAATTATCAAGAGGCAGGCAGGTGGAGCCTTAGAAGAATGTTGGGTTTGGAGCTGGTTTTAAATTCTGGCTTACCTGCTAGATGGGAAGTATGACTCCTGTACAAATTAAGGTAGAGGTCATTATGAACCATAGGAAAAAAGGGAGAAAGTCTGAAAAAAATTGTGCTGAAGGAGAATAATTCTGGCTGATGACTGTCTAGGCAAGTAAGATCCCCTAAGGAGAAGGTCATAACGAAATAATATTTTTTGCTTTTATATCACCCATATTTCCCAGTGGTGACTTATCCCTTATAACAAAGAATAAAAAAAGAGGGGGAAAACAATTCAGCAAAACTCATTAGCACATTGAAAAATTCTCATATTATATGCAGTATTCCATACACATCATCTGCAAAGAAGGCAGGTGAAGAAGGTGGAAGGGTAGGTACAGAGGGGGGTAGTACAGATATAATCTTTGATCTTCCAACTAGCTCCTTAATTCCAATGTCCCCATTTACTAATGAACAAACCGAGGCCCCTGAAAGTTAAATAAAGTCATTAGCCTAGGGAAACACATCCAGTGTTTGAGATGGCTTTCTTAGATAGTTCTTTCTGAGTTCGGCACTTTGTCTACTACACTATGTTTCCTCTGATGGAGGAACCAAACCTGGTCATCATAATTTCACAACATTCACTTTCTTTTTTTATTATTAAAACCTTTTATTTTCAAGACATATGCAAGGATAATTTTTCAAGGTTGACCCTTGTAAAACCTCATGTTCCAATTTTTCCCCTCCTTCTTTCCTAGATAGTAAGTAATCTACTATATGTTAAACAACATTCACTTTCAACAAAGATTTCCATCTATATTATTGTAGTTTTTTGTATATGTATTTCTCTTCATACCTCCTCACAGTTACTTTGAAAGAAAGGAATGTCTGAGATGATCACCACCATTTAGAATTGAGCAAACTAGGACTTGGAGAAGTTAATATCAAGGTCACATTGTATTAAATTACAAATCTAGAATGCAAAATTAGGGTTTCTTGATTCTAATCTTTTTTTTTTTCCAAACTAAAGTTGATAGTAGTTGAGTATGAGCCTGTACATAGCTGCCCTCACTTTAATCATGATTCGCCATTTACAGAACCTTTCATTTTCATGTTTTGAAGTTTGAGATAGTCATGTTTTATCTTTTAGTGAGAATAAGAATTATAAAATTGCTAACAGAACACTGTTTTAAGCTTAGTTGTAGGTATCTTGTAGGATAATGTGGGTTTTTGGCAACATGTCTGGATAATTTTAAAAATAGTTTCTGTAGGTTATGGATGACTAGTGTTTGAAAGAAATATAATCTTTTTACGTCTTGTTTCAGGGGGAAAATTATGATTTAATTTCAACTTAAATCCCAGTTATACAGAAATATATCTGCTTTATCAACAGAAAACAACCTGCATTATCTTTATTATTTTTATATTTTAGAAATTTTATATTTTTTCTAATAGAATATAAAAATATTTTTAACAATTATTTTTTAAAATTTTGAGTTCCAAATTTTCTTAACCTTCCTTTCCCTCCTTCGAGAAGACAATTTGATGTAGATTATACTGTATACATTTTTTAAAAATGGAATGCAAGGGGCAGCTAGGTGGTGCAGGGGATAGAGCACCAGCCCTGAAGTTGGGAGGACCTGAGTTCAAATCCAGTCTCAGACATTTAACACTTCCTAGCTGTGTGACCCTGGACAAGTCACTTAAGTGACTTCGATTTGCCTCAGCAAAAAAAAAAAAAAAAAAAAAAAAAAAAAGGAATGCAGCATTCTTTGGAAAGAGTAATTAAGCAGTTTAATTCTACATCAAGCTTTCTATGTATTTAATGTGTCAAAAACATTTTATAGAAAGTTAATCTGAAATTTTTTTTTTATGGTAAAATACAGATGGACTGTTCATCTAGCTTTCTCCAGATGCCATTTTCTATTTAAATTTTGTGACTGCTATCAGGGATTATGATAGTAATTGAAGAAAATGTTAAACTTATGAGAGAAAAGAGGAAGATTTACATAGGACTTGGAATGAGATTTGCTACTTTTGGTTTAAACCAATACAAAATTAGCTTCCTTCTTTGGCTAGCTGTACTTAATGTGTAAACATAGTGATTCGAAAAGGATGATTTCATATTAGAAACAATAGCAGAGAAAGACCAACTTGTATACATATTAGGATGCCAAAAAAACTCTGAAGAGCTTAGGATGTTATTGGTAGTTGGCAGAGGTTTCTGGCAGAAGCGTCTAGATGGAAGAACACTATCACTCAGTGGTCTTTTTGTTTGTTTTGTTTTTTTTTTTTTTTAGTTTGTATTTTCCCTTGCAATCTGGTATTCTATGAAATTTTCTCTGATATTGGCATGCCAGTTATTCTTTGGTGTCGATGATGATTACAGAATGCTCTTGATTTTCTTTTCTAGGAGAGCACATAGATTACTGTGGCTATGCTGTCCTTCCCATGGCTGTAGAACAGGATATTCTAATAGCTGTTGAACCTGTGAAAAGTCAAACACTCCACTTGACTAATACGAATCCCAAGTACCCGTAAGTACTTTAGATTGCCATAATTGCCTATATGTCCTGGGTCTTAAAGAACTTTAGAGGTAGAGGGGAGGAATTTGCCATGTTTATTATATATTTCAGGCTTCATTGAAACCATCACTGATTATACATTAAAATATTACACACACACACACACATAAACACACATACCATAAACAGTTTTATTTTGCTTTCTAGATACACTTACATCCAATTGGCTTAATTTGGACATTTCTCTTTCATCTTGACTTTCATTCTTGCTAACCTTTGTCAAGAGGCAATCAAAGCTTCATGAAACTTGTGTAAAAACTAGGTTTATTACAAGAGAAATGAACCCAAAGAGTTCATAATCCATATAGAAGTTTGCATGTTTATGATAGTACAGCAAAGGAAAGAGGAAGAAACACAAATCTTACCTAAAGGGACATGGCATAAGGAGGAAAGATACAGTAAAGGTGTCCTGAAGGAGAGAACATGATTAAGGCAAAAACTACATTCTTTTCCCTTGGAAAATGATAGACCATGAAGATCTGATGATTTGTTTATCTATTTATCTGCTTATCTAGGCAGCTTCTTATCCTACTGAAGATTGTCAAGAATCTGTCTAGATTTCCAAAGGTACATAGGGAGTCCTATTTGGGATGAAAATAACAAGTTATGCTAGTATAATGGGAATTTGTCCTTGACATAAAGGACATTCAGAGCCTTCTATACACTATTGGTCCAGTGTTTCTGAAAAATATGGCAATTCAAAAAAGACAAGTTCAGGGAACCCCTTAATATTTTTTAATACCTCATTAGCTACAGTTAATTCACAGTTGTGATTATTGATGCCTTGTCCTGACTTTTAGGACCAATGCAAGATGACTACAGATTTCACAAAATCTGAGTTTGGTCAGTCTCTGTTGGAATAATGATCAAATCCTTCCACAATATATTAAGTAATAGATTGTCCATTCTCTGTTTTAAGACCTCTGTTGAGAAAGAAATCCCCAATTTCCTAAGATAATCAGTTTCATTTTGGGGTAACTGGTGGTTATTTAAGTATTAGGAAAGATTGGTAACATGTTTATCCTAAATCTATTCTCTATGTCAAACATCCCTAATTCCTTTAACTAATTCCCACATGAAGTTAACTTGAGAGCCTTCATTATCTTTGTTGCTTTCTTCTGGCTGTTCTATTTTCTCCTATTTCATATGTTTTAAGCTGATGTTTTCTAGTCCCTAGTTTTCTTATATGTAAGATGAGAGGGTTGGACTAAATGATCTTTAAAATCTCTTTCAGCATAAGTCCAATGATACTATGACTTTTTATTTTTGAATTAAGAATGAATTTAGTTTAGAAGTTAAAAAGAGACCAAATGTTTATTTTCTTTAAATAATTATATATATTTTAGTTGAAGAAAAATATCCAAAATATAGAAATCTTGCACTTTATTTAAAATAAATTATAAGTCTTATGAAGTTGGGGGAAGGAAAATGGTAAAGGAGAAAAAAAAATCCCTCAACTGGCACTTTATAAGTTCTAGTATTTAGAATAACAAACTGTCATTTCATTTTCTGATGTTATAGAATTAAGCTAGGAACTAAAGACTGATCAGTATTGTATATGTAATTAAAAAAAATTATTTCAGTGATAAAGAATATTTTTAATTTAGAAATTTGCAAAGTGTGGTTTTCATACACTAGCTCATTTGATCCTTTCAACAACCTAACAAGGTGTATCTATTGGTTTTATTATTTTCATTTTACAGGCAAAAAAAAAATGAAAGCTTGAAAAAACAGAATGGTCATATGTAATGGTCATACTGCTTATAATATCTGAATCCAGCTCTTTTCTTTATCCAAGTACATTGTTCTTTCTATTAACATAAGGCTTCCCTCAAGAATGTATATTTGGAGAAAAATATTAAATCACAACTTCTTGATGAGCAATTTATTTAGGTTTGATTGTAGCCCACGCTGTCTATATTAGGACTTTGTAACTTTCAGATAGGTCATGATTGAAAATGATTCCTCATGAAAATGTCTTGTAAATTTCAAAGAACTATATAAATGTGACCAATTTTATGTCATTGTTGATAAAAAAAAAAAAGAGAAAAGAAATGGTTCCTCATTTATTTTCTCACAAAAGTTCCTTTAGAAAGCTTTCTCTTCCACTAGAGTTAAATTTTAATTCTACCTAGATCTTGTGAAGTATACTAGAGCTGGACTCAAAGGGCCTGTATTCAAATGTCAACTTTGCTACTTACTACCTACGCGATCTTGGGAGAGCTATATCATATCTGTTGGTTCATGTATAAAATGAGGGGATTGGGATAGATAACCTCTTAAATCTGATGAGCATTAAGGGGAGGGAAGAAAAAGAGATATAGTTTAGAAGTTGCTGTTGTCTGAATTTCTGGTGTAGCACTGAAGTTATCAACTGAGAGTAGCTATTTGCATTTGGATTTTGGTGTAAGAATTTGTTCATTGCTATCAAAAGCAGCCGAGCAAGATGTCAAATTGCTTGTATCTGTGAAATGAGAAAGAAAACCCCATACAGGGAAACCCTCTGTGAATATAGAGCTTAGGTAGAGATATGGTGGCTATAGCAGACCCTAAGAAAACAAAAAAAGAGGTTGACTAAAAGTTCTCTTGACATTTTGTCAATATTTAGAATAGAAGGGATTAATTGTAGTCCTGTGAAATGCAATCTGGTGGAAGAGCTAATAATAAAAATTGACACATAATACTTTAAAGCTTGCAACATGCTCTGTGTATTTGTGTTGTGTGAGAGAGATATTAAGATGGGCCCAAAGAGGCTCAGGCATTTCCCTTTCCAAGGTCTTCTTTATTTAGGCTTTATCCAAGCTTCAAATTGGATTCAGTACTAGAGGAAGCCTTTAATTGAAGGGTTTAGGCTCCCTTTTATAAGACTCTTTCAGCATATTAAGTTCTTGAGTAGATCTTCTCAAAGAGGGAATTAAAAAGTACTTTGTACAATGTAAATCAAACTTGGAACATGTATTTATTTTCTGAAAACAAACTCTTGACACAAAAGACATCAACAGAGAAAATGTAAAATAAAATTGGATGACTTATTTTAGAACTATTGTATAATCAGTTAGGAGCAGATAACTAAAACTCATCTCAACATGAGTCTATTTCTAGTACTGCTTATTAAACATTTTACTTTTCATCTCAGGTTTTAATTGTTTCCCTCAAAATATAAGTTTCCTGATAATTCAGTCTAGGAACTTGGACTCCATTTTTCGCTGATGTTAATAAGTATGTAAATTTCAAACAAACAATTCCATTTTGTTTTAAGCCTCTATCTTGTGATTAAGTACTTGGTAGATAATTTTTTTTTCCTGTAATAAGATAAGCACTTGTGTATAGCTTGGCAATGACATACGTGTCCTCCAAATTTGTCAAAAAATTACTAATGACATGTGTTTTTCAAATCTGGTAAACAAATGATAAATACTTAGTAATAACATTAGAAAAGTAAAGTAAAGGATAATTTCCTCTCCTCAAAGACTTAAATAATTTATCACCAATCAGAATTTAACTGCAACTTGAAATGCTCAACTAGAACAAGAGAAAATGAGTACTTGTGGCAGTTAACAGTCTGCTTCTAGTTTAATTAAGAGAACACTTGATTAAGTGCTTGATTAAGAGAGACTCCTGTAAACATTTACATGAACTGATGCAAAGTGAAATGAGGAGAGCCGGGAGATCATTGTACATGGCAACAACAAGAATATAGGAAGATCAGTTCTGATGGACCTGGCACTCTTTAACAGTGAAATGACTGAGGCCAGGTCCAAGTGTTTAATTATAAAGAGAGCCATCTGCACCCAGAGAGAAGGCTGTGGGGACTAAGTGTGGTTCACAACATAGCATTCTCACTCTTTCTGTTGTTGTTTGCTTGCATTTTATTTTCTTTCTCATTTTTTTCCTTTTTGATCTGATTTTTCTTTTGCAGCAAGATAACTGTATAAATATGTATACATATATTGGATTCAACATTTTTTTTTTTTACCATGTTTAACATATATTGGATTCCTTGTCATCTAGGGGAGGGGGTGGGAGAAAGGGAGGGAAAAAACTGGAACACAAGGTTTTGCAAGAGTCATTGTTGAAAACTTATCCATGTGTATGTTTTGAAAATAAAAAGGTTGGGCAGCTAGGTAGCACAGTGGATAGAGTTCCAACCCTGAAGTCAGAAGAACCTGAGTTTAAATCTGGCATCAGACATTTAGCACTTCCTAGTTGTATGACCCTGGGAAAGTCACTTAACCCCAATGGTTTCAGGAAAAAAAAAAAAAAAAAGATTATATACAATAATGAATGTAAGCCTTATTGGTGTGCCATTCACCTTAATAAACATTTGTTACAGTGGATTGGTTACCTGTGCATTATACTTTACATTTTTGCATAGTGAAGAAATTTCCCTTGTCTCAGTTCTGCTCATCCGATTCAACAGTTCTAAACTACTTGATCTCAGGAGGTTGCCTTCAAGCCAAGATATGTTTACTTTGAGACTGATGTTTGTTCACCTATTCAGGAAAGAAAATAGAATGGAAAAGGCAACCAAAGGCCTAGTTGTAAGCTTGTTTAATTGAGCCCAACCTCATGGGAGAAGAGGAAAAGGAAGAAACACTATTGTAACTCATCTCTTCACTCTCCTCAAAGAGTGTTTGGTAACAGAGAAGTCTACTTGCTTCATGGGAAAAGGGCATAAAGAATGCAAACCCGAAGCTGTTTCTTGTTAGCAGATCCCCTTCCTCCTCTGTCAGAAGACAGGGAGGACTTAGGAACCACTCAGGATCTTCTGTGCCACACCTAGGCTGTATTCAATGCTCAATTACTACTTGAACAGAGGCAGCTAGGATGTTCCTTAACCCCCAGAGACCCAAGTTTCATAAGGATGGCTGGAATTAGGGAATTTCTCTATATGCTATGTTCAATCTATGATACATATAAATTGTCATGTGAGCCTTACACGAATCCTGTAAAGTAAGTAATATGGATATTATTGTTTTCCTTTGACAGCCAAAGAAACAGAAGTTCAGGTAAAGTGTCTTGCCAGTAGTCACGCATTTGATATCAGAAACAAGATTTGAATTCTAATGTCCCTTATTTCAGGTTTACTGCTATACCAGGGCTTCTTAAACTTTTCCTACTCTCAACTGCTTTTCACCTGAGAATTCCCCCCTCCCGAAGTACTTGGGTTAAGTGACTTGCCCAGGGTCACACAGCCAGTTCGTATTAAGTGTCTGAGGTCACATTTAAACTCAGGTCCTCTTGATTTCAAGGATGGAGCTCTATCCGCTGAGCCACCTAGCTGCCCCAACCTGAAAAAAATTTTATGTGACTTCAGATATATAAATATATAAACTAATAAAACATAATTTTGCAACCTTCATATTTAGTTACGAGGTTGCAACCCATAGTTTGAGTGCTGTGCAATAATGCATCTCTAATATTGTGTTCAGCTGAGTGCCACAGTTTAACAAAAATGCCCACAAGCTACAGCTTGTTCAAAGGTGTGGCATTGATATGGTAAAGGAACTGAATCATGCCATAGGAGTTTTAAATTGAATGAACAGAGCTTGTTTATCCTGAAGAAGAAATGACTTGGATTAAGGAAGAGTAGAAACATAAGAGCAGTTTTCCAGTTCAAAAGGTAGTTATATGAAAAACAGATTAGACTTGTTTTGTTTGGCTACAAAAGGCAAATCTGGGAGCAAAAGGCAGAAGTTTCTAAGTGGCAGATTTTCAATGATTGAAGAAAAATCCTGACAAATAGAACAATCTAAATGGCTATCTTGACTCTAATACACTGCTGGTGGAACAGCAAACTGATCTAGCCATTTTGGAGAACAATGTATAATTATGCTCCAAAAGTTATTCAACTGAATATATATATATATATATATATATATATATATATATATATATATATATATATATATATATATATATATATATTCAAAGTATGTATATACTTTGACCCAGCAATACCATTATTAGGGCTGTTTCCAAAAGTGATCAGGAGAAAAAAGAAAAGAACCTTTATGTTCAAAACCCTTTATAGCTCTCTTTGTGTTGGCCAAGAATTAGAAATTGAAAGGATGATCATTAATTGAAGAATGGTTAAACAAGTTGTGGTATATGATTATGATGGAATACTATTCTAGTATAAGAAATGATGAACAGGTTGGTTTTAGAAAAACATGGAAAAATTTCCATGAAATGATGAAGAGTGAAATGAGCAGAACCAAGAGAATGTTTTATATAGTAATTACAATATTGTTTGAAGAGTAACTGTGAATGACAAAGCTATTCAAGTTTTCAAATTAATTACAAAGGACTTATGAAAGAAGATTCTGTCTTCAGAGAAAGAATTAATAGTGGAAGTATGCATAGTATATCTTTATATATATATGCATACATATATTCTCTATATGTTTCTATCTGTCAAAGGGTGGCCTTCTTTAGTGCAGCTGGGAAGGGAAGAAGGGGTACAGTTTGGAATCTAATATATAACAAAAAATAAACTAGGTTGAAAAAATAAATTGAAATAAAAAGATTGTCATGATAAATACTAAATTTCTTATTTCTAGAGGTCTTTAAGCCAAGGCTGAATGACCACTTGTTGAGATGTTTTTAGAAAGAATTCCTCCTTGGGAATAGATTGGGCTGAGTAATATATTCCAATTCTGAGATTCTATTTCTATTCTTCCCTGAAAGCATTATATGGTATTCACACTAAAAGGCATTGGTTAGTTTTCATACTCCTCATACAGTATTGTGACTTCATACTTTTGTTTATTGTTATTGGTTTTGTATTCACCATTCAGCACAACTTGGTGGGATGTGTAAACTTGGAGGTTTTACTGTGTAAAGAAAAATCCCAACAGTAATCCCTCAGTGTCCTATTTTAATACTTTCTATCTATAGAAATGTCTTTTTATCCTCAACTTTTTTTTCCTGTCTCCAAGCCATTTATTTATCCATAACAAAACATTTCTCCAACTGTACCCTTAAAAACAAAAACAGAACAGAATAAAAAAAAATAGCCTTTGGGATGAAATAGTTTTTGGTTTGCAGTAATGTCAGATTGAGCTGTTTATTTTTGAAGGCCTAAATGGAATCAACTTCATCTTTTATTTTTCTCCTAAAAATTGTCATTAAAAACAATCTTTTTATGCTACTATAACTCACTAAGATTTAGTAGGTCAGTGTTTAAGTTAAAAAATTCAGCTTTCACAAAGTCAAAATATTTTAATTCTTGTATTTTTAGGGTGAATGTGTTGTATATGTATGTGTGATATACACAGAGAGAGAGATAATGTTTAAAACTATACTAAGACTTTTATCATATCTATATAGTATTATATATTATATGTATGTACCAATAGTACATTGTACATATATAATATTTGTATGTGGGGTATATATGTTGGTGTGTGTCTGTATACACATACATATATGTATGTATATAGATCTGTCTCAAGTTGTGATTTCATCAGTATGAAGAATTTTTGGTACGGAAACAACTCCCACTATTGCAGATCTGTACTTGTGTATAATTTGTAGTCACTTTGGGCACCAAGAAAGAAGGAAAGAAAAGAATATCAAATACAAAATTTTTTTGTTACTTTTACATCTCATATTTGGTGAAAATAGAAATGACTAAATTAGATAGAAATTTGGGGATCTATGGTATAATTCATTTATTGATACCATTTCTCTTTCTTAAAATTTGTAACTAAGGAGAGAGTCTTTAATCAGAACAGGTCAGTAGAGGTCATCTTACTTCTTGCATATTTCTAGTCTTATTGTTGCTTATTTATGTTTTTGACTTGGTAAAGTTTATGAAGTTTTCTTTTAATGGCTGATCATTGCTGATGATCAATACCATTCTGGGGCAGAATTAAGCAGTTTTTTATTCTTCTTTTTAATTTATGCACTATATTTTCCTTATCCCATGTGGTACCTTTTCACATCTCCATAGGTGTGCATTTCTTGATTTATCAAAAGGAAAGAACTTTTTCTGTTAAATTAGCTCATTAAGTAAAGTGTTAGCTGATAATAATTCAGTGTGTTGTCTCTCCTATGGAATATTTGCATTCTTTAATTTGGGACTCCTGAAGACCAAATTACTATTAAAAAAAAAAAAAAACTTTTATTGGTATATTTTTTATTTCCTATATTTCTTTCCGGAGCCTTTTTCTTTTCTTTTTCCAGAGAGCCATCCCAAAGGATTTTTAAAAAATAAAAATAAGAGGAATGATTTTTAGTAAAATTAATGTAGTTTAAAAAACTAAAATCTAACATTATGTATAAAATGGTCCATAGCCATGCCTCTCTTCCCACCATCTACCCTCTTCTGCAAAGGAATGGTGAAGAGTGCCTTCTCATATCAAATTACTTTTGAGAACCAAAGAACATGATTTTCTGATGGTAAAATGTCAGTGCAAAATGTGTGAGGGAGGAGTCGAAGGGAGTTTTCTCAGAGATTACATCTATTTTGTTCACTTGTACATATCTTATCTTGCTGCAAATTTGAAGAATTATTTCCCTAAAATTAAAAGCTTTGACATTAGCCAAACTCTCTGACTATTCAGCTTAATGGTATGAATGTCCAGAGCATTTTAACTTAACAACTTTGCTTCAATTTAAAGTCACATTAGTGTGTACAAAAACTAAAAGAAACATGGAAAAACTGGGTTAGGAATTTAGTGTGTTCCTGAAATAAGGCTTCCCAAAGAGTAAAACACAATAGTTAAAAAAAAAAAAAAATGAGACATAATCTTGTCATTCCCTTTCTTTGTTACCTCCTGTGACTCTCTTTTGTCTTTAGGATAAAATGCAAATATTTCTGATGGGCTTTCAACTCTAACCCAATTTTCCAGACTCACTTTTTTTCCATTACTCATTCATGTATTCTATATTCAAACCAAATTGACTTTTTTTTTTTTTCGTGGTATAGGAGAATACTTAATTGTTTTTTAAACAATTACTTAAAGCAACTAATTTAAGCAATTAAATTAATTAAATCAATGAATTTAATTAAATTAAGTTAATTAGTTGAAGCAATTATTTTTAAAGTAAATACCTTTACTCAAACTGTTTCCTCTGTAGGGATGTTATTTCTCTTGACCTTGTCTTTTGGCATCCCTAATTCCCTTCAAGGTTCTGCCCCGACTTCCCACCCCTTTTTCCCTGCAACCTTCAGCTTACTTTGAATTTACTTGGCATGTACTTTGTGCTCTCTGTACTATGTCTGTTGACTAAAAATTCCTTGAGGTCAGGTGTAATGTTCTGTTCTCTAAATTGTAATCGTTCTCTGGGAGCAGGTTTCTTGGCAACTTCTGGAGGCAGCCTTGGCTTAAGTTCAGTTTCAATAATCCCAAAATGCAGCCAGGAGTTAAAGTCCAGATCCTTTATTTTCTCCTTCCAAGTCTTATCTCCTTCACTTGGGGCTCAGCTAGTTTTCTGGAGGCCTTCCTCTCTCCTTGGTTCCCATGTGTTCTTGTCTGAATGTCTCCAGCCAGCACAAACGTGTAAGTGGGAATGACCCTTGACTCTGAATCTTCAAGAGTATGAGATTGTGGGTTTCTGCCTTGTGAATTTCCCAGAAGTCAATCCTAGTTCTGAATCTCCTAGAAGTCTCCTTGCCCCTCTCCCAAAGTTCTTTGAAGTCCTGAATCTCTTGGAAGTTCCAGTGGGCTTGTCCTTTTATATGCTCTTTTAAAGGTGAAAAGGTGTGAACTCTGAACTAGAGAACTGTTAAGGATCATGCTAAATTAGACAACCCACTCAGCATCTTGTAAGAATCCTAACAGTCAGGGACTGTTTTGTTTTTGTTTTTGTACAATACCTAGATTTAGCAATTAAGAGACCATCTGTAACTTTGGAAAGAGTAGTTTTGATTGAATGTTGAGGTGGGGAACCAGTTTATAGAGACTTAAAAAAAAAAGTGAGAGGAGAGGAAGTGGAGTAATGAATCTTTAAAAAGTATCCTTTGAATTGTTGTTCCTTTGATTGGTCATTTCCTGGCCATGTCTTTTTGGGGGACTGGATTTCTTACCTTGTCCTTATCACAAGCCTTACATAGGAAGTGCTTTTCTGAGTCATTCTCTTTGTCTTCAAGAAACTTTGTAAAAGAACCAAAGAATTGGGACTGGTTTGTTAGTAAACATTTGAAAACATCACTTACCAACAAAATATCCACAAGATTTTGCAATAAAAAATTATGTCCAGATCCGGAGATCTTTATCAAAGAGAAATTATTAATTTATTTTGTAACAAAGTTCCTAAATAAGATATTTAATAATAATAACAACAACAAAAGACAATTGCACCCAGACTTTCTTCTTTCACCCTACAGAATGTGAAGTCATAATAAAGCCTTTAATTTTGAGAGAACTACTAAATTAGGGGAAACTTTATTCTAACATAAAATTTGTTTAGAAATTCTGCCCTGCATATCCTGTTTTCCTGAAAATTTGAAGAATTTATTTCCCTAAATTAAAAGCTCTAACATTATTCCAACTGTCTGACCATTCAATTTAAAGATACTAATGTCCAGAGCATTTAACTTGGCTATCATGGGGTTGTTTCAATTTAGATCACAAAAGCTAAGAGACATAGAAAAATTGGGTTAGGATTTTAGAATGTTCCTGAAATAATGTTTCTCAAAGAATAAAACACATTAATTTTTTAAAAAATGAGACAGAATCTTGTATATATTGAAGTACACAAAAATAAGAAATTTTTCTTAAAACTTCTGCACTGTTTGACTGGAGAGGGAAAAGGAAAAATAGATAATATAAAATAATTTACTTTTAAAAAACCTTCTCCCCAAGTTTCCTCTATTGGGAACATCTTCTGTTCTTTGATTAGAGAGAAGTGCTCACAATCTGAAGTCAAAGATCTGGTTTCCTGAAACAGAACTTATTGATGAAAAATTATAGCAACCCAATGAATGTTGTTGGTTCAAAAAACTTTAAACAATAACTGTTCTCTGAGAAGAAGTCAAAAGAAGTTATTCTCAACAAAAACACAGTGTTTTGGCTGGATCCTCAGTGTTAATGAGGATGAGACATGGATAAACAGCCTAGAAGGAATTGTATTGCATATTTCTGGAAAGAATACTTATGAAATGTAAGAATCACTTGAATATTTGAGAATACCTGCATAATGTTTCATATAAGTTTAAGAATGTTTTAGGCCACTGACTTATTATTAGTCATTGAAAAGAAATGGGAGTAGCAGATATTTACTGAGTGCCTATGGTTTATAGGGAACAGTTAGTTCTCTGACAACTGAAACTTGTCCAAGTCAAATCATGTACACAGAGTCATGGTGTACAAGGCAATATTCAGAAAGATTTGGTTGAATGTAAACTCCTCCAGAGCAGGGACTATTTTTTCCTCTTATCCCTAATACCTACCAATGTGTTTTGCACATAAAAGATAATGTATGTTTGTTGGGTGAAATATGAATGACTTTACCTATGAGAGTGAAAAGGAGGCAAGGATTCATAGGGTGGTAGATGCAGCATTTCAATTGAGTATTGAAGGAAATCTAGTTAGTGAAGGTAAAGGGAAGGGATTTTAGTTAGTCAATTGATAAGGTGCATTTATTAAATACCTACTATGTTTTAGGCACTGTTAAGTACTGGATAATACAAAGAAAAGCAGAGGATAGTCCCTGTTTTTAAGAAGTTTATAGTATAAGGGAAGGGGGGAGAAACATGTAAATAACCATGTACAAACAAGACATAGAAGATAAATTGGAAATGACCGGTAAATGGAAGGAACTAGCATTTAAGGGAGGTCTGGAAAAGCTTCTTATAAGAATGTGGGATTTTATTAGGAACTCACTACTAGGAGATGAAGATGGGAAGAAAAGGATCTAAGTCATGAGGGAATGGCCAATGAAAATGAACAAATTAGAGAGGTTGAACATCTTGTGTGAGGAACAACTATGAGGAGGCCCCTGGAGTAGATAGAGCAGAGGGGAATACAATATAAAAAGAGTAGAAAAGAAAGAGAAGCCCTGTTGTAAAAGGCTTTGAATTCCAAAGATTTTATGTATATATTTTATTTATTAAATATAAGGATGATATGGTCAGATCTCTGTTTTTAGGAAGATCTACTTAACAGCTGAGATACCAGGATGGATTGACATAAGGAGAGATTTGAGGTAGGGAGGCTATTGTAATAATTCAGGCATGAGGTGAGGGCCTGCTCCTGAGTGATGGCAAGGTTGGATGAAAGAAAGGGATTTATACAGTGTAGAACTTATTATTTAAACTGCAATTAGTACTCTGGGAAATCTCATTCTCAAGGCAACTATTTCTTCTCTGAACATCTTGAAGACATATCCACATGAATCAGGATAATGTCACCTATTTGTTTTGGCTGAATCCCTATGAAATTAATTTGCTTAAGTTAAAGCTTAAGGTAAGCAATACTAGCATTCTTTTAAGAAATACCTGAGTAGAATTGCCTCACTTATGATGAATAAAACCCAGAAAGAAGACTGTTTATATCTCTCTAATAAGGCACAAATCTCATTACTTAACTATTACTTTGTCCATTTATGAGTTGAATAGACTTTTGTCAACCTCGATATTAATTGATATGATTCTAAATTTCTGTGGGAAAGATCATATTTGTGTATGTAAATCTGGCAATTGGATCCCATAACAATCTGTGCATTTTTTTCTTTTCCTTCATTACTTTATTTTAAAAAATTATTTATCTTTTGCTTATGCTTGTTATATTCATTTCCAAATAAATCCCTCTTTTCTTCTTTAGAGCTTATAATAAAAAATTAACAAAGAAAGATGAGGGAAAAAATAGTTCAGAAACACTAACAACAATGTCAATTAAACTTGAAATTCTAGTCTGTCACTTATCAATAAAAGGAAGGAGGTTAAATAGATCATATCTTTTCTGGTTTTACTTATTGGACTAAACAGCAGTTTGCATATATCTTATAATGTAATGCTGGAGAAACTGAGGCAAGATAGAGATTAGAAAGTATTTAATACTTTATTTAAAAGGGAGAAATTTACTGGGACCAAATGGATCCATGGTTTGGTCCCAGGGCTGAATGAGACTATTGTCTCCAAGAATCCAGCAAACAATCAGAGTTCTCAATGACCTATATACACGTGGCTCAGATTCAGGGAGTAGACTGATGCAGGGGAAGAGTCAGGGTGCTGAGAGCGGGAGCAGGACGCTGACAGGGTGGGGTGAGCCACTGGAAATGGGAATGACATAATGGGGGGAAGCACCCCAGAGATGAGGAGAGGCATCTTGATAAGATGGTATCTGATATTCTGATAGCTTGGGATGGGGAGAGGCATTTTGATATTCTCAAATATAAGATCTTTTATCCTTATCAAATATTCTTTAAGAGGGAAGTGTGGTTTTGCATGATTGAGCAGAACAATTATAAACTGAGGCAAAACAATTAGGGAAACCGAGGCAAGACAATTTAGGGAAACTGAGTCAGGATAATAAAAGAGAACTATGGCACAGCAATACTTTTTTGAGTTCTTCATGTTCATGTTTATTTATAGCTCACTGATATTTCACTATGTTCATATACCATAATTTGTTTAGTCATTCCTTAATTGAGAGGTATGTACTTTGTTTACAGTTTCTTGCTACTACAAAAAGTATTGTTATAAGTATTTTGGTGGATTTAGGATTTTTGATTCTGTCTCTGAGCTTCTTTGCAAAGATTTTTAACTATTTTTGGGTTATGGACTCTGGCATTTTTGTAAAGTCTGTGGATCTCTTTTCAAAACAATGGTTTTAAATGCATATAATTATAAAGAAAGCCCATTATATTGAAATACTGTTATCAAAATATTAAAAATAAATACATGTTTTGTACAAACAAAACTAATGCAAATAAAATTAGAAGGGAAGTAACAAATTGGGAAAACATTTTTACAGTTAAAGGTTCTGATAAAGGCCTCATCTGCAAAATATACAGAGAATTGACTTTAATTTGTAAGAAATCAAGCCATTCTCCAATTGATAAATGGTCAAAGGATATGAACAGACAATTTTTAGATGATGAAATTGAAACTATTTCCACTCATATAAAAGAGTGTTCCAAATTACTATTGATCAGAGAAATGCAAATTAAGACAACTCTGAGATACCACTACGCACCTGTCAGATTGGCTAAGATGACAGGAACAAATAATGATGAATGTTGGAGGGGATGTGGAAAAACTGGGACACTGATGCATTGTTGGTGGAGTTGTGAAAGAATCCAGCCATTCTGGAGAGCAATCTGGAACTATGCCCAAAAAGTTATCAAAATGTGCATACCCTTTGACCCAGCAGTGCTACTACTGGGCTTATATCCCAAGGAAATACTAAAGAAGGGAAAGGGACCTGTATGTGCCAAAATGTTTGTGGCAGCCCTTTTTGTAGTGGCTAGAAACTGGAAAATGAACAGATGCCCATCAATTGGAGAATGGTTGGGTAAATTATGGTATATGAATGTTATGGAATATTATTGTTCTGTAAGAAATGACCAGCAGCATGAATACAGAGAGGCTTGGAGAGACTTACATGAACTGATGCTGAGTGAAACGAGCAGAACTAGGAGATCATTATACACTTCAACAATGATACTATATGAGGATGCATTCTGATGGAAGTGGATATCTTCAACATAGAGAAGAGCTAATCCAATTTCAATTGATCAATGATGGACAGAATCATCTACATCCAGAAAAGGAACACTGGGAAATGAGTGTAAACTGTGAGCATTTTTTGTTTTTCTCACCAGATTATTTTTACCTTCCGAATCCAATTCTTCCTTGCAACAACAACAAAATTCGGTTCTGCACATATATATTGTACCTAGGATATACTATAACATATTTAATATGTATGGGAATGCCTGCCATCTAGGGGAGGGGGTGGAGGGAAGGAGGGGAAAAATTTGGAACAGAAGGGAGTACAAGGGATAATGTTGTAAAAAATTACCTATACATATATACTGTCAAAAAATGTTAATAATTATAAAATTAAATAAACAAACAAACAAACAAACAGACAAACAAATAAATAAATAAATACATGAACTCCAGGTAAAAATCCTTGTCCTAAGGTATGTGCCTAGAAATAGTATATCTGGGTCAGTGAGATATTTAGATCAATAGACTTTTAATAATAATAGAATTTTAATAATTTTGTTAGCAAAAATCCTAAATTGCTTTCCAGAATAGTTAGATCAGTTTATAGCTGTACCAGAAGTCTATTAATTACTGTGCCTACATATATATATCTATATATTTAAGATTCTTTAAATTTTGATTTTAATAATTTCCTTAATAATAAACTTTTCTGATCCTCCCAAATAGTAATTCCTTTCCTTCTAAGGCTGCTTTCCAGCTATTTTATATTTTCATTCTATCTGCAAGCATAGTTTTTCAGAATTAGGGGCAGTTAATGGTACAATGGAGAGACTATGGGCCTGCAGTCAGGAATACTCATCTTTCTGAGTTCAAATCTGGCCTCATATAAACTGGATGATCCTGATCAAATCACTTCATCCTTTTTGCTTTAATTTCCTCATCTGTAAAATGGGGATAATAGGACCTACTTCTCAAGTTGTTGGGAAGAAATGTAAAGTGCCTGACTCATGATAAGTGCTTTATAAATTTGGTCTTCCTTCCCGCCTTCCCTTTCTCTCTCTCTCATTCCCTTTCAAGATAAACTTCAACAAATATGAAAATTTCTATAAAAAGAAAAAAAAAGAGAATTATATATATTTACTTCCCATGATTCTCACTGTCTTTTGTTTAGTCATAAACTGTCCCCTAAGCTGTTTTATCTGAAAAGCAAACTTTTTCATGTTCTCCTAATTTGCTTATGATATCCTTTATGTTTCTAAGTATACCCATTTTAACCTATATTGGTATTCAGTATGAAATGTTGGTCATTGCCTAGTTTTTGCCAAATTGCTTTCCAGTTTTCAACAATTTTTTGTCAAATGTTTAGTTCTTACTCTAAAAACTTGGATCTTTGGGTTGATCAAATACTTGATTACTATGGTTATTAATACTGTGAATCCAATTCACCATTGATCTACCATTCTATTTCTTAGCCAATATCAGATTGTTTTGGACCACTTTTTAATACAGATTAAATCTGAAACTAATAGGCCGCTTTTCTTTACATTTTTAATTGATTCTCTTTGTATTCTTGACCTTTTGCTCTCTCCGATGAATTTTATCATTATTTTTTCTAGAGATGTAAATGATTCTTTTTTATATTAATAATACATTAGCAGTTTGCTTGAAACAGCAATAATTAAATATTTTTAGACACATTATGTTTAAAACTGTGTCTTATTCCATCCCTCTAGTTGTCACTTTTCTGTCATGAGGAAAAAGAAATGAATAAGCCTTTATATAGGCTATGTGGTAGGCACTGTACTAAGCACTATGTTTAAGATGTAGGAAAGTGATTTTATCATCACTCTTCTAAATTCATGATTGGTCATGAGTGAAACAGGGAAACTGAGGACTTCTCAGAGTAATAACCGAGTAATTCAAGACTCAGCACCAAGGGTCTGTTTAATTAGGCTCTGGGAAGAAGAGCAAAGATTTACTTTTCCTGCAGAAAATACTTGAGGTAACCCCTTGACCTTTACTCAACTGCTTAGAGAAGAACATGACTAATTATTATTATTTTTTTTTCCCCCTGAGGCTGGGGTTAAGTGACTTGCCCAGGGTCACACAGCTAGGAAGTATTAAGTGTCTGAGACCAGATTTGAACTTGGGTCCTCCTGAATTCAGGGCTGGTGCTCTATCCATTGCTCCACCTAGCTGCCCCCACCTGACTAATTATTTAATAGCTTGGAGATATTCTAGAAGCCTCCAAACTAGCTATCTCTATTTGTTGACTGAGAAAGCCTGAGGTAAACCAAGTCTCCTTAGTTATTTTAGAAACCTTTAACCCCTCTGGCTTAATTGATTACTTACCTCTAAATAAATCTCCTTATTGTGAGGGATTATGTGGTTTCTCATAAAATCATTAACTAAGGTAGATTGAATCTACAATCTAAATTTTAGTTTATGAAGGTCTGATTGGGTTTGGGAAAAATGAAAATTTTCATACAAAACATTACAATAGAGTGCTCATATTAGCTTAAGCAAGTATTTGCAAACATTGTAACAAGCTAACTACAATAAATTTAGGCAAACACACTGGCAATAAGTCAATTAAATCAGTTAGACTGGAATTTAGCAAACCTTTGCTATTTCCACTTGGGCAAGCAGTGAAAATTAACTGGATAAAGGAGGTGATCATGGATTACTATAACTATTTAATCGGGTCTAACTCCATAATCATCAACCTCCTCTCTCTGAGAACTCAGTGATTGGACTGCCCACTTCTCTGGAGATTCTAATAAAGCTTCTGATCTTTACTTTGAGAAATCTCTGAGTAGTCATTTAGAATTAGGGATTGTGTTGCTATCCCACACAGTCATTTCTGGGCTCATTGTTCTTAAGACTTACCCTCTTGTTTTCCCTTAAAATGTTGTGATCATTGAGTACATTGTTTTCTTGATTCTGCTCACTCATTTAACTGTCCTATTACGTCCTTTCAGGTTTTTCTGAATTTCTCCCATTTACCTTTTTTTTTTTTTTTTTTTTTTTTTTTTTAATAGTGCAGTATTCTGCTATTGCATTTCTGTGTCATAATCTATTCATTTATTTCCCAATTAATGGGCATCCACTTTGTCTGAAGTTCTTTGGTACAATAAAAATTGCTGCAGTAAATATTTGTGTACATATTTTTGTACATATTGTGCTTATCTTACTGAAATTCCTCTAAATATCAAGATAGCCCATGCATTTTTAGGGAGACACTAGTAGCACTGAATATCTTATGTTGTATGATTTTTCTAGGGCAAGGTTTTCCAGCCTAAATTTTACTGTGCTTTGGTAGATTTCCTATGTGGACCACTTTATTCTGTGTAATCTCAATCTGGCAGTTCTTATTGGACCAAGGAGTAGGAATAGGAGCTAGGGATTGAGGGAGAAGGAAGAAAATAGAAGGAATTGGGTATTTTTTGCTTTATGGATTTTAAGTAGTGACTTTTTGATAATAAAATTTTTGTGAGCTGGTAAATATTTGCTCCATATTTATTTCTTTGTGAAAGAAATCTTTTCCCACTGATAAACACTGAACTTGCATCCAAAACACTCAATACTTCTGCTTATAGCCTTTTTTCTTACTGTTACTACAATTGAATGGCATCATAACAAAAATCTGGAGGAAATATTGACATTGACCAGAATCCTGTTTTCTTTTGATATGTCACAAAAAGGTTAGCCTAAAAAGCTTGTTAGGAGTTCCTGGGGGACATTTAGTGATAATATTTTATCTTTTGACTTCTGTTGTATTTTATTTATCTCTTATCTTTTCATTTTATTCCATTTCATCATAATGTAGTTATTGCATATTTGTATGTGTCATATCCTCTTTGCTACATTGTAAAGTCTATGAGGTTAAGAGCTATGTCTTAATTATCTCTTTAATGTCTCTTCAATCCCTATACAGTGTTTTGTGCATTTAATAGAAAGTAGTTAATAAATGATAATTGAAGAAATGAATAAATACATTGAAAGTAAGATGATGTGAAAATTAGAAAAGGGTTTAAATTGACTGGATCTGTACAGGAAAAGAGATGGATGAAAAATATCTAATTTAAACCTTAAACAAATTTTACTCTGTGTTCATTGAAGAAGCTGTAGACTTTTCTTAGTAAGGGCTCTTATTTCTATTTTTTTTTTAAATTCAGGAAAGTTTCCTATTCATCAGTAAAAACCAGAAATTAAAAAGCCAAATCTTTTAATAGACACATAGTCATTTAGGAAGTTGA
This sequence comes from Sminthopsis crassicaudata, assembly GCF_048593235.1. NCBI lineage: Eukaryota > Metazoa > Chordata > Mammalia > Dasyuromorphia > Dasyuridae > Sminthopsis > Sminthopsis crassicaudata. The sequence goes on from NC_133618.1 coordinate 520,777,738, forward strand.
GAATTTTAATTCCAAAGACAGACAGTAAAAATTAGCAGTAAGATAAGTGATTCCTGGACTAGAATGAAAATATCACAAGAGCCAAGTAGTCTTTTTAAGACTCCAAGCTATTTAGCTCTTTCCCTGAATTGATCTGTGACTTATAAGCATATTTATACTAATGGTACCAGGTCTTAGCAAAGCTACATGACACAGTGAATAGAGTTCCTAGTGGCAAGTGAATTCATCTTTGTGAGTTCAAATCTGCCCTTATACACTTAGAATCTGTGCCATCCTATACAAGTCACTTAGTCCTGTTTGCCTCAGTTTCTCATCTGTAAAATGAGCTAGAGAAGGAAATGGCAAATCACTTCAGTATTTTTGCCAAGAAAACGCCTGAGTCATGAAGAATTGGACCCGACTGAATAACAACAACCTGGTCTTAATGCTTCTTCTGATGTAGTCTGTTGTCCCCAGGAAGTGTGTCATCCCAGAGATTTTCTTAGACTGCCATGTGGTTTAGGTTGGCCCTGTTGTGACATAGCAATTAGAAACAGAGAGACTGTTAACATCTCCTCAAAGAAGTGCTACATAATTGCATTATTACCAAAACCTTTAAGATTGTTATCTTCCTAGGTGTTAATATATGTAGGAGACAGTTTTATTTCCGAAGCCATTGTTTTTCAACAATTTTCCCCCTCCTGTTGAAACATTTGGAAATAGCTCCCTGGATGAGTTTTGATTAGGGAAGGGTTTTTACAGTTTGACTGGATAGAGCAGGAACATAAGTCTTTGAAAGGTAAGAGGATCCTTCCTTCATTCTTGGAGGACATTTCCAGATATGATATGAAAAATCTTTGAATATTTCTTATATACCTGAATTGCTCCCAATAGTTGCTGCTTTATCTCAATCTCAAATATACAAATATAAAATAACATAGGATTAAATTTATTAGAAAGATGAAAAACACATTTTTAGATATGGGTCCAGGGGTAAGGTGAGGAGGAGATTATTGCTTGAGTGAGGGAGATAAGGAATAGTTTTATGGTCAATTTCTTCCTCTCTCTCTTTTATTTTTACAGATAGGTAAAATGAGACCAGCCATTTAAGTCATTTACCCACAATGAGCTAATCCCAATAGTTTTCTAACTAGTTAAGTGGAGAGCCCAGGCCTATGTTCTTTCTGCTACCTCTTATTGCTTGGCTTATTGGGAGTGAAGGAAATGGAGTAAGCCAGTAGTGGCAGAGAGGTCACTTTACTAGAATAGTTTCTCTTATGAAAAAAATTTAACTTCAGCTCTTCACTTACCATGAATACTTATTGTCAATCTTTTTGTCTTTTTAGCTCAAAGAAAGAGGTTTACTTAATTCTGATGATTCTTTTACTGTTGTAGATTTGAAAAGCCAAAAATTATTCCATAGTTTAATGCATTTTATTTTAGTTATCTCAGTTTTTTTCTCCAAACTAATTTTATCTTAGTCTTTTATGTGAGGAAGAGGAAGACAGCATAAAGAAAAAGTTTGGTTGCCTAGTTAATGTCCTAGATAAGAAAAGTGTATAATTCTTTCTTACCTGTGTAGTTTTACAGAGACCATTTTAGTACCAAAATAGATCACTCATTCTAGGACACAGATGGCCCTCTTAAGTTAAAGACAGCCTGCTAAGTAAAGTTGATAGCTTTATGTCTAAAAGTCACAATTCTTAAGAATTCGATAATGCCAGTTTTTTAAAAAATATTTATTTTTATTCTGAAGTTGAACACCAAGTAAAATGGGCATTTCCATATACACAATAGAATGCAAAAAAAAAATGATTATACATGAAATTGTAGGACTCTTTAGATCAGACATGTCAAATTCTTGGTCCTGGGCCTTATGCACTATGGCAGGAACCAGATTAAAATCTAATTGAAAAGTGTTTAACAAAATAAAAATATAATACATATAGAAAAGTTAATTCGTGGTTTTCTAATCAGTATTAGGTGGAAGAGGTCTGTTTGTATTTGACTTTGCTGCTATTGCTCTAATTCAGGGGTTCTCAAACTATTGCCTACGGGCCAGATGCTGCTGGCTGAGGATGTTTATGCGCTCCCACCCCCGGTTATGGCAAATGGGCTGAGGGATAGAGACAGAGTGTGAGCTTTTGTTTTTACTATAATCCAGCCCTCCAGCAGTCTGAGGGACAGTGAACTGGCCCCCTATTTAAAAAGTTTGAGGACCACTGCAGATAAACCATAATATCATATGAAAAGGACATAAAAGGACTATTTTTTGAAAAGGGGATCGTTTTGTTTCTCTTTTAATTATGTTTATTCTTTTGAATTCTTTTTTCTTTTCTTATTGCTATCATTAGCATGTATAACACTATATTTGATAGTAGTAGTAACACTTGATATCCTTGTTTTATCTTATTGGGAAAACCTTACTCTGTTACATATAATTTTCACCTTTAGTCTTGGATAAATACTACTAAACATATTAAGGAAAAGTCCATTTAATTTCTTTGCATTCTGGTATTTCTTTTTAAACAATATTAATGTTGTATTTTCTCAAAATCCTTTTTAGTATCTATATAATCATGTAATTTTAATTATTTTTAGTGTTACTGTGGTATCAGATTTATGGCAGCTAGGTGACATAGTGAACAGAGTGCTGGGTTTGGAGCACTCTGGAGTTTGGAGAACTCAGAAAGGAGTTCCTTCTGAGTTCAAATCTGGTCTCAGATACTTATTAGCTGTGTGACCCTGGGTTCAGTCATGTAACCCTGTTTGCCTCAGTTTCCTCATTTGTAAAGTGAGTTAGAGAAGGAAATGGCAAATCATTCTATTTTGCCAAGAAAACCCCATATGGAGACAAAAAGTTGAAAATGACAGAAAAGACTGAAAAACAGCATTATGCTTATAATTTTCCTTATATTGAACCAACTCTATATTCATAGCATAAACTCAAATTTCTCATAGTGTATTATAATTTTAATTTGATGTTTTAGCCTCTAATATTAATTTAAAATATTTTATTGATATTTTTGTATTAATGTTTATTAGGGATATTTATACATAGTTTTTTTTTTTAATCTGCTTTGTTGCTCCTTAATTTAGTTATTTTATTATTTTGAGTTTTTTGTTTTTAATAGTATTTTATTTTTACAAATACATGGAAAGATAGTTTTCAACATTAATCTTTGCAAAACTTTGTGTTCCAAATTTTTCTCCTGTTCTTCCCTTCTCCCCACTCTTTTAGACAGCAAATAGTCCAACATAGGTTGTTCTAAATACCGAATTTAGTTATTTAAAAATTGTTTTCTTTTGTTAAAATTTTATTTATTTTTAAGACACATTGCTTTATGAATCATGTTAAAAGAGAAAAATCAGAGCAAAAAGGAAAAACCATGGAAGAAGAAAAAAAAAAAACCCAGAAAAAAGAAATGAACATAGGTAGCTTGTGCTGATTTACATTCAATTTCCATAGTTCTTTTTCTGGATGCAGATGGTATTTTCTGCCCAAAGTATATTGGAATTTCTTTCAGTTACTGAACCACTGAGAAGAACCATGCCTTTCATAGATGATTGCACATTCTTGCTGTTATTGTGTACAATGTATTCCTGGTTCTGCTTGTTTTGCTTAGCATTAGTTCTTGTAAATCTTTCCGGGACTTTCTAAAATAAGTTTGTTCATCATTTTTTTAATAGAACAATAATATTTTATCTTAGTAAACCACAGCTTATTCAACCATTCCCCAATTAATGAGCATCTACTCATTTTCCAATTCTTTGTTATCACAAAAAGAGCTGCTACAAAACATTTTTGCCCTTGTGGGTACTCCCTCCTTTATGAGCTTTGATATTATTTGATTATGCTACTATATTTGTATCACAAATAAGTTTGGAAGAATTTCTTTTCTTACCAGTTTTATAGACAGTATTATTGTAATATTTTGTTCTTTGAATGCTTGATAACATTTGTTTATAAGTTCATCTGTCTGGAGTTTTTTCAGAAGGAGTTATTTACAGTTCAATTTATTTTTCTTATACAGCATTATTTATTCTATTCTTCTATTAATCTGAGTATTTTCATGTTTTTATAACCATTCATTTCATCTCAGTTATTGGTTTGCCCAATATAATTGGGAACAATAGTTTCTTTTATTCTTACTTGTGAATTTGTTTCAATTTTTGATAAAGTTTAGTTTTCCTCTCTTTAAAAAATCAAACCTGCTTGTTTTGTTGTTTTCCCTTCTAAAAATTATAGTATATGCATTTGTTAACTTAGTGGGATTCTTTTCTTTTAATTTTGTTAATATCTTTTTAGTTTTTCAGAATTTGAAATTCTGAATTTATATAAAAAATAGAATTAAGTATTAATACCCCATGTTAATTACTAATCATGGCCTTTATAACACTTTTCACATGATAGTTTCATATTCATCAGTGATAGATGAACTGTTAATCTAACTTCTGACAGTATTTCACTTCAATTTCTCTCAACAAAGAATAGAAATGAAGAAAAACAATTCAGTAAAATGAACTAACATAAAAAGAAATTGGCCACAATATATAGTATTATTTATTGGTAGTGTTCCATCTTTGCCAAGAAGGGGGAGGAGGTAGCCTTCTCATATTTCTTTTTTAGGACCAAACTTGGGAATCACAATTGTAATTCATTAATTTTGTAATGTAATTAATGAATTATAATTTATTTTCATTTGTTTTGCTGCTGTTTTTCTTTCCATCACTTACATTGCTAAAGTGTTTGAGAATATTGTTTCCTGGTTCTGTTTACTTCATATCTATTCATTTGAATATTAAGTATTCATCATAGTCATTCTTTCTTATTCTATAGTAATAGTCTGTTACATTTATTAACAAAAAAGAAACAGCTGGGTGCCCCAGTGAACAGAACTTTGAACTTAATAGGAAAATTTGAGTTTAAATTTGGCCTCAGAAAAATGTGCATCGTGTAACCCTGTGCTAGACATGTGTGTTTGACTTGACCTTTGTATCATTTTTCTCATTTATAAAATGGGGATACCAATAGTACCTGCCTTACAATGTTGTTATGAAGATGAAAGAAAATAATAGTTGATAGTTATTATTTGAGGTCTGGACTTCTATGGAAAACAATACAATAGCTGACATAATGGGGAAGGAAGAATTGAGCATGCTCTTATAGTACTGCCAGCCTGGGTATTCTTTCCTCCAGCTACTGAATTGTAATTTTATCTTTCTTCCTTAAATATTGCAAACAAAGCTGTTTTTCTTACTGCTATCCTTTAAAGAGGAAAGGTTTGCTCCAAACTTATACCTACTGGCTTATCTGGCGCTTTCCTGCTAAATAAGTCTTTACATAAAAACTATCAAACATACTGAATAAATAGTAAACTCTTTTATCTAAGCAAAAAGAAACAACTGAAGATACATGCATTAGTATACACTAGAAAATACAAAAGAGGGAATGATCTCTTTAAATAGGAGTGATATGAGATAAGAGCTCAACTAGGTCAGGGGCCCTGATTTTACCCAAGGGGAAATTTTTCAAAGTCTTATTAAACTTTAAACTGGAAATTAAGTATATGCTAGAAGATAATAAAGATGTGGTACATTTTTTATTTTTTAATTTTTTAAAATATATGGCTTTTTATTTTTCAGATATATGCATGGATAATTTTACAGCATTGATAATTGCCAAACCTTTTGTTCCAATTTTTCCCCTCCTTCCCCCCACCCCCTTCCTCAGATGGCAGGTTGACCAATACATGTTAAATATGTTAAAGTATAAATTAAATACAATATATGCATACATGTCCTAACAGTTGTTTTGCTGTTCAAAAAGAATCAGACTACAATTAGCCTATGAAGGAAATAAAAAATGCAGGCAGACAAAAATAGAGGGATTGGGAATTCTACGTAGTGGTTTATAGTCATCTCCCAGAGTTCTTTCACTGGTTGTAGCTGGTTCAATTCATTACTGCTCTATTGGAACTGATTTGATTGATCTTATTGTTCAAGATGGCCACGGCCATCAGAATTGATCATCATATAGTATTGTTATTGAAGTATACAACGATCTCCTGGTCCTGCTCATTTCACTCAGTATCAGTTCATGTAAGTCTCTCTAGGCCTTTCTGAAATCATCCTGTTGATCATTTCTTACATAACAATAATATTCCATAATATTCATATACCACAATTTATTCAACCATTCTCCAATTGATGGGCATCCACTCAGTTTCCAGTTTCTGGCCACAACAAAGAGGGCTGCCATAAACATTCTTGCACGTACAGGTCCCTTTCCCTTCCTTAAAATCTCCTTGGGATATAAGACTAGCAGTAACACTGCTGGATCAAAGTGTATGCACATTTTTGTAACTTTTTGACCATAGTTCCAAATTGCTGTCTAGAATGGCTGGATGTATTCACAATTCCACCAACAATGCATCAGTATCCCTGGTTTCCCACATCCAACATTGCACATTATCTTTCCCTATCATTCTAGCCAATCTGACAGGTGTGTAGTGGCATCTCAGAGTTGTCTTAATTTGCATTTCTCTGATCAATAATGACTTGGAGCATCTTTTCATATGGCTAGAAATAGTTTCAATTTCTTCATCTGAGAATTGTCTGTTCATATCCTTTGACCATTTATCAATTGGAGAATGGCTTGATTTCTTATAAATTAGAGCCAATTTTCTATATATTTTGGAAATGAGTCCTTTATCAGAACCTTTGACTGTAAAAATGTTTTCTCAGTTTATTGTTTCCCTTCTAATCCTGTCTGCATTATTTTGTTTGTGTGGTACATTATTTAATATTGCTTGTGAAAGAATGCTTATCTCTATATATCTGTAGCTTCTAGTATCTCTCTGTTGCTTTTTCCCCTTTTCTTACCCATCTCCTCACCCATTAATCAGAAATTTCTCTCTGTGTCTCTCTGTGTCTTCTCTTTGTCTCTTTCTTTCTGTGTCTCTCTCTCTGTCTCTCTGACTCTGTCTCTCTCTGTCTCTGTCTCTCTCTCTCTCTCTCATAGTATCACTCAGTATTCTCTTCATCATTTAGGAGATTCTCATGTAAAATACTGACTTGTGTTACATATGTGGAATCTTTTCCTTTTTGTCAATGATTTCTTTAGGGTACATCAGTAGGATCTCTGCTTACAAAGTGTATTAATGTTCTGGCCTCTTGGTTTTATGTAATTCTAAATTATTTTCCAGAATGGTCGAACAATTATAGTGTCACCAGCAGAATGTTCACCATCATCAGCAATGAGTATTTTAATCATTTCTCACTTTTGCCAGTTAGATGGGTATGTGGTGAAATGTCAGAATTGTTTTGATTTGTTTTTTTCTTATTCTCATGGTTTAGAGTGATCTTTTATCTGGTTGTTAATAGTTTTGTATTACAGAGAACAAAGAAGGCAAGGACAGTTAGATTGTACTAAGTATACACACATACACGTACACACACATATATACATATATGTATGTATGTATGTATATATGTATGTATCTCATAGAGATCTGTCCTGGAAGTAATAGAAGTATGAAGTTATTGAGAGCCTGAAGTATAAGTTAAAGTAGATAACAAAATCATGGGGGAAAAAACCCATAGACCTTTTTAAAATAAAAAAAAGTAACCAAGAGAAAATCAATAACCTATATGTCTATTCTGTTACTTTCACATAATTATTTGGGGGGAGGGAGTGAGATAATGGGAGTTGAGCGACTTGCCCAGGATCATACCATTAAGAGTCGAATGTTCAAGATTTGAACTCAGGTTCTCCTGACTCCAGGACCAGTGCTTTATTTACTGAACCACCTAGCTGCTCATCTATATAAACTTTATGAGTAATATTTATAAATAATTTGAGAGCATCCTCAATGAAGATATTAATAGGAGGTAAGTTATCTTTTACAGACAACATTGAATAATATACCACATCTATATTACCTCACAATTAGCTGAAAGATGTTGGGGGGGGATCATAAGTTCCCATTGTATTTAATATTTGTTAATTCTAACATAGCATTTAATTTAGTAATATGGGAAATTGATCCAGTGGGTAGGGTTGTTAGCATTACTAGGTGAGAACTCAGGTTGTCTGGACAGTGACAAGGTGAGAACTCAGGTTGACTTGACAGGTCTCTGGCTCAGAACTTTGGTTTGGGCCTTTAAAGGGAGTTTACACCTTAGGAATTCTAGGAGGAGCAAGCTCATTGGTTGAAGTGGTTCTTCCCAGAAGCCCATGCCCATTCTCTGGGAGGATAAAAAAAGGCAACATTGAGCTTGGAGAGCAGTCTGGACTGGGGAAGGACAAGAGCTGGAGGAGATTCAGAGCCAGGATTCAAGAAGAAGAAGAGGCTGGCTGGAGGCTCCAGAAGCCTCCCAAGAAACCTGTTCATAGAGGAAAAGATTATACAGAAAAGAAACCTCCTCCCAGAAAAGGATTACAACTGAGAGACGATCAGAATTTTACATTTGGCACCCAAAGTGGGGCGTGGATTTAGAATCAAAACTTGAATTGAAAGCCTTGCACATTTCAGATCCAGCAGTTATTATAGTGGATTTAATGAGGAGCAGTATCAGAGTGGACTAATATGTTTCTTTGGAAGATACTATGTTTTTTATAAATTGTTCTTGAAATTTTCATAGTTAGTATGTGTTAAATATAGAACAGCTTTTCCTTTGGATATCAAATACTTAGAATGGTCTTACTATGGTTGGATCTGTTTTATATATTTGCAGCCCATTACTAAGTCATGAGTTCCAAATTGTATCATAGCCTTTGTGATAATAAAGATAGAATAAATGTTATTGAGCCTTTAGATGATTTGTTCAGTAATCATCAAACTGATCATTAGTTGCTTTTTCTGGATATTCCTGACACTTTTTTGGCACATCTTTTTTTTTTTTTTTGTTCCTCAAATAATATATTTGCATATATGTTTATAGATTTTTTTTTTGTGTGTGTGTGCTCCTCCTAGCTATGAATATTTTGTATGAAGTATAGTCATTTAATGGCCTGTAAGTCTCATCAATTATTATTGTTGTTAATAGGAAAAGCTTTCTTTTCACCTTGTTTGGTGGAGGACACATGGAAATGGTTCAAATTGATATCTTGTTGTTATTTGTTTATATTTGATATTCTGTAGAATATATAAAATAATAGCTTTTGTAGCTGAATAATAGTATTGGGATGTAAATTTATTTTTTGTAGACTCACTGAAAGCATTTTGCTTTAGTAGCAGACAGGATTATGGGAATGATATGTATCTCATTCTGTTGACATCCCTCTTCCCGAGTATTTTGATTTCTTATGTTACATCTCTATATTTTGAAAGTTTTTTGTTCCATGCAATTTAGAGATTATGGAAATCTGGTATGATAACATCTATAAAAATAGAATTTAAAATAAAATCCTGAAAAAACCCACAATAATGCTTTTTAAAGTGTACATTACCAGGTTGGATTTATATCATGCATAAGAGTGTGATTCAATATCAGGAAAACAATTAGCATAATTAATCACATAATCAGCAAAAAGACCTTGAAACCAACTTAGTATACCAGTGGATCTAGAAAAACAACTTTATCCAACAAAATACAGGTTTCAGTTATAGTGGCATTTTTGGGGGAACTTTAGAAGATCATTATTCACTATTCTAGGTTGTTATTTTCTGGAGTTTATGTGAGGGGGGGTAATTATGGTTCACTTTTTCTACTCGGTTATTATAAAAACTGTCAAATGTGAGGGCATAGAAGAACTCTTATTTAATATGATCAAGAACATATATATCTAAAACCAAAAGAAATTCTGGGAGCTTTTCTTCTGTACAACTGAAGAGTAAAGCATTTTTGAAATGTAAGCTATATTATAGTAATATTTAGAAATGTGAGTATATTTACAAATGTACAGTAATATTTTTAAAATGTAAGTTATATTGTAGTAATAAAGCTAAAGGCAGAAATTAAAAACAGAATCAAAATTATTCCTATTTGTAGATGACATGATGATTTACTTAAAAGACCCCAGAGAATCAGTGGAGAAACCAATTGAGATGATTAATAGCTCCAGTAAAGCATTAGGATTAAAAAACAAATCCACAGAAATCAACATTTCTTTATAATACTAACAAAATCCAAGAGAAAACAATAGTTTTGAAATTTTCATTCAGAATAATTATTAAATGAATAAAATATCTGTGACTTAACCAAATAAGTCACACTGAGAACTTACATAAATAGGGATTGAGGCAACTACAAAACTCTTTTTTATTGAAGTAAAAGACAATGGTAGAGATATGAATTGTTTGTACTGTATTTAAGTGATGCCATTATAATAAAAATAATGACAACTACCTAAATTAATTTATAGATTTAGTATTTTACTACTATAGCTGCTATAGAATTTCTTTATGCAATTCAATTCAAAACCTTTTTTTGGTGAGGCAATTATGGTTAAGCAACTTGCTTGAGGTCACTAATAACTAATAAGTATTAAGTGTCTGGGGCTGAATTTGAACTCACATCCTCCTATCTGAAGGGCTAGTGCTCTACCCACTGTGCCATCTAGCTGCCCCTCAATTATATTTTAGCTAAATTAAAAAAAACATTATGTGCTTACTAAATAGTCATGCCTTTGACATATGCTGGCTTTTGGCTTTTTGTGACTTTCAGCAAATCACTTAGTGCTCTGGGAAACTAGAATTATTAATTGCAGATAGTTACTACCTGTGCTGTGGAGTTATATAGGGAAAGAGGGGTATCCCTATACCAGTGATATCATAAGATTAATCCTTAACATTATTTCTTTGTGCAAGAAGTCAATATTTTAAGTGCTGGGAATGCAAAGCCAAAAATGAAACAGTCCTTGTTGTCAAGAAGTTTTTATTAACTTGGATAATATAATAGTGCAGAAGTAAAGATATACAAAATAATATCAAGAGAAAATTGCATACTTACCTTTCTTTGCTTTTTTCCTTCCTAATTTGGATCTCAAGATCACTGGTCTTATAAAATGTTTGGTATACTGTAATGTTCGGGCTAGCTTTCTGGAGGTCCTTTGAATGGGCCTTGGTCTCAGCAGGATAGTCACCATGAGGATTGACAGGAATAGAGTCTCAAGTCTTTATTGTCTCCTTCACAGTCTGTGTCTGTCACAGTCTGGCCCAGTCTTGATCTTAGTGGAGGAATGAAGAAGACAGGAGAGCCACCAGGAGGATGGTCAAAGATGAAATGTCTCATTTCCAGTCCTTCTCAGCTCTTAAATACCTTGGTATGATTACATCATTACAGCACACTATGTATGTGTGAATTAGAGAACCATTACATCACTATGCTAAGAAGTATATATGTGAACTAGAGAACCATTATCTCATCAATTCCACTGAGTTAACAACTGGTTGTAAGCATCCCTGTTTCAAGTATACTTCCCCAGAGTTCTGGCCTTCTACAATAGACTATCTTCTTTACCTATTTTTTTTTCACAAATGATTTTATGGAAGTAAATTTCTGTTGAAATGTTTGATAGTATTCACTTATAAGAATATTTGAAGCATAAGGTTTTGTTTTGTTTTTTTAATTGTGGAAGGTTTAAGAGTTTCTTGATTTCCTTTTTAGAGATAGGATTATTTGAAATGCATATTTCTTGTTTGTTACCTTGGATATTTCATGATTTTGAATTAATCAACTTCTTTCTTTGAATTCTTAGTTTGAATAATTAAAGAAAAAGAACTCTCAGTTTTGGTTTTTCTAAAATAGTATCTAATAACTATATTTCTTCTAAATTCATTGTAAATTTACCTTATCCATTAAGAAAATTGCTCTTCAATTTGGAACTATGCCCAAAAAGTTGTCAAACAGTGCATACCCTTTGACCCAGCATTGCTGTTATTGGGATTATATCCCAAAGAAATACTAAAGAGTGGAAAGGGACCTGTATGTGCCAAAATGTTTGTGGCAGCTCTTTTTGTTGTAGCTAGAAACTGGAAGTTGAATGGATGTCCATCAATTGGAGAATGGTTGGGTAAATTGTGGTATATGAAGGTTATGGAATATTATTGCTCTGTAAGAAATGACCAGCAGGAGGAATACAGAGAGGCTTGGAGAGACTTACATCAACTGATGCTGAGTGAAATGAGCAGAACCAGAAGATCACTATATACTTCAACAACAATACTGTATGAGGATGTATTCTGATGGAAGTGGATATCTTCAACATAAAGAAGATCCAACTCACTTCCAGTTGATCAATGATGGACAGAGGTAGCTACACCCAGAGAAGAAACACTGGGAAGCGAATGTAAATTGTTAGCACTACTGTCTATCTACCCAGGTTACTTATACCTTCGGAAGCTAATAATTAATGTGCAACAAGAAAATGGTATTTACACACATATATTGTATCTAGGTTATATTGTAACACATGTAAAATGTATGGGATTACCTGCCATCGGGGGGAGGGAGTGGAGGGAGGGAGGGGATAATTTGGAAAAATGAATTAAAAAAAAAAAAAAGAAAGAAAATTGCTCTTTATTTTCTGCTCATTTTTTTTATTATGTTACCTAGAAATTTATCAACATTGTTCGACTTTAAAAAACTACATAGATCTTTTGTTTATAATTTTTTTAGTATTTTTCTATTCATATTATTTATTATCCAATTTTACTACTTGTTATTTTGTATCAATTTTGGGTTTATTTTTGGTTTATTTGTTTTTTAAATTATAATTTTAGTTCATTGAGCCTTTATTTTCTATTTTGTTAATGTGTTAGCACATTTTCCTTTGTAGATTACTTTAGCGGCATCCTATGTTTGAATATATTGTCTCAGTGTTAACATTCTCTTGCCCAATTCATTAACTAATTCATTATTCAAAATGTTATTCTGTAAGAAAAATAGCAAGTTACAGTGGAAATAATACTTAACCTGAAGTCATAAAACCTGAGTTCAGTCTCAGCTTACTGCTTGTGGGATCCTTCAGTGAATTATTTAACTTCTCTGGGCCTCATTTTCTTCATTTTATAAATGGTAGGGTTGGATTAAATTATATTTAAAAGCCTCAACTTTAACTCTATAGTCCTGGCATTTTGACATGTTGATATTCCCATTTATGAGCATCTTTTGCTGCTCATATTTTTTTTGTTGATTACTAATTTTATTGCATTATTAAGGATATGTTTATTATTTTTGTTTAAAAAATAATGGCTTTGCAGGAAATTGGGAATCCTATAAAGAAGGGTGAGGTAAGAAGTGAATGTGTTCCAAATATGGGAAAACACTTGTACAGAGGCATAGGAGAGGAGATGGAATGGTATACATTTTATTTATTTTTAAATTAATTAATTAATTCATTCATTCATTTTTACAAAAATTTTATGCATAGGTAGTTTTTCAGCATTGACAATTGCCAAACCTTTTGTTCCAACTTTTCCCCTCCTTCCCACCACCCTCTCCCTCAGATGGCAGGTTGACCAATACATGTTAAATATGTTAAAGTTAAATACAATATATGTATACATGTCCAAACAGTTATTTTGTTGTACAAAAAGAATTGGACTTTGAAATAGTGTACAATTAGTTTGTGAAGGAAATCAAAAATGCAGGCAGACAAAATTAGAGGGATTGGGAATTCTATGACATGATTGGAATAGAGAATGTATAAAGGCAGCAAAAAAAAAGGGGGGGGGGAGACAGCTAGGTGATAACAGTGGATGGAGCAGCAGCCCTGAAGTCAGGAAGACCTGAGATTTGACCTCAGACAGTTAATACTTCCTGACTGTGAACCTGAGCAAGTCACTTAAGCCAGAGAGAGGGAGAGGGAGAGGGAGAGAGGAGAGAGAGAGATGAGAGAGAGAGAGAGAGAGAGAGAGAGAGAGAGAGGGAGAGAGAGGGAGAGAGAGAGAGAGAGAGAGAGAGAGAGAGAGAGAGAGAGAGAGAGAGAGAGAGAGAGAGAGAGAGAGGGAGAGAGAGAGAGAGAGAGAGAGAGGGAGGGAGGGAGGGAGGGAGGGAGGGAGGGAGAGAGAGAGAGAGAGAGAGAGGGAGAGAGAGAGAGAGAGAGAGAGGGAGGGAGGGAGGGAGGGAGGGAGGGAGGGAGAGAGAGAGAGAGAGAGAGAGAGGGGAGAGAGGAGAGAGAGAGAGAGAGAGAGAGAGAGAGAGAGAGAGAGAGAGAGAGAGAGAGAGAGGAATGAAAATGAATATATAAAGGGAATAAATGTGAAAAAAGACTGCATGTCAAGAGTCCTGGCTTTCCTTTTACTCAGTTGAATTACTGATTGATTCTCCATCCTTGAAGGAAGGTTAGTAGCACTGAAATCCTGAGTGAGATCTTGCTAGCTATGCCTTGAGAGACTGTTATTTCCGTATTAATCATGTGCTCTTTGAAAAACAAACATGACCTTGAGGAGAGGTTCCCTTCTTTTGTCTTCCCTCCTACTGAAGGAACTGTTTTGGGCAATATGTATGCCAATTTCTTCTTGAAAAGGAGCAATTGTTGGTATACATTTGGCCAGACTCTCTGTGGCTGCTTGCATGTGCAGAATAAAACAATCTTTTCTACTTTCTGACTTCCTGTCTTCCCCTTCATTTTCTGCTCCAGTTAGCTTTAAACAGGAAAAGAAAACAAACAAATAAGAAAACCTCCTTTCAAAGTTTTACTAGAGGGTATTTTATCTTTAATATTATAGATCTTTTTTTCTTTCTCACTTATTGGCAGTATCTCTTATTTGAAGGAGTTTCCTAATAGGCATTATAGAGACATAGATAACATTGCATTTCCTAAAGTTTGGGCATCACTAATCCCAATGTAGCTATTTTTGTTGTTGTTGTTGTTGTTGATGATGATATTTTTTGTTTTGACAAAATAAACCAAATAAACCTCCAACAAAGATTTTCCCAAAAATAGTAAAGAAAAATCCCCTAATAGAATGATTGTGACTGAGAGAATGCTTATCACATCCTTCTTGGTTGGATTGGATATCTGTATACCTATCTAGCTCAAAAGTATAAACTGTAGAGAAAAGGGAATTGATTTTCCAGTCAAAGGAGCTCATTTGTTTTTTTTTTGTTCTCCAAGTTTTCTCAAGGTGAGGTGAAAAATTGTGAACTTTTAAATTCACATCTGCTTTTGAGCTCTTTTCAAGTGGTGATGATTTTCTGGCTTTCCTCTGGCCCATTCACCTTTTTTTTCTCTTACCGGAGAATTTTTTTCCTCTGTACTATCTCATAATTAAATATATTTATTTACCAATGAGTCAGTGATTCTTTTGTTTTATTTTTGAAATATTAATTTGCTTCTTCTGATTTTTTTATTCTCTTATATTTTTTTTGCCCACGGGTGCACTCTTTGTTTTTTTCAGTATCCCTCAGATAATGTGAACATTTTTTAAAAAGAGGAAATTAAAAAAAAGACAACCATACCCTAGATACACAAAAACTCAATTCTTTGCGTGTATCTTCCTTGAACCATTTACAATGACTGGCATATAGTAGGCATTTGATACATACTTCTTCCATGTTCTCATTCATGTGACCTATTTTCTTTTTTTTTTTTTAATGGATCAATGACTGCCTTACTTGAACTGGTTTCTTTTGAAGGAATAATTAGAAGGCTTTTCATTTGTTGAAAGTCAAACTTTTGAAATTGATAATAAAGCTCAGCTTTGTAGAATATGTTATTTTACTCTGTCTTAAAAATAACATATTCCAATTTTTTAAAATTTCTTATAAATACAAACTAGTCCTCAAATAATCTGATTTCTCTCTCTCTCTCTCTCTCTCTCTCTTTTTCTCTTTCTCTTTCTCTCTTTCAATCAGTGAGAAGGTTAGAAAAATAAAATCCATTGCAAATACTTATAATCTTATTGTAAGGCTGGAGAAACTGAGGCAAGATAGAGATTAGAGAGTATTTAATAATTTATTAAATGCGAGAGATTTACTGGGACCAAATGAATCCCTGGTTTGGTCCTAGGGCTGAATGAGATTATCATCTCCAAGAATCCAGCAAACAATGTGAGTTCTCGATGACCTATATACACATGGCTTAGACTCAGGGGATAGACTGATGCAGGGGCAGAGTCAGGGTGCTGAGAGCAGGAATGGGACTCTGACAATCCGGTTCTGACAGGGTGGGGTAAGCCTCCAGAGATGGGGCCAAGGAACCCCAGAGATGGGGGGAGGCATCTGATAAGAGGCTATCTGACATTTTGATAGCTTGGGATGGGGAGAGGCATTCTGATATTCTAAAACATAAGATCTTTTTTCCTTATCAAATATTCTGATAAAGAAGAGGGAGGGGAGGTTTTGCAGGACTGAGCTTTGAGCTGATTTTTATAAATTGAAGCAGAGAAACTGAGTTAAGACTGGGTCAGGATAATTAGGGAGACTGAGTCAGGACAATAAAAGAGAACTGTGGCATAACAGTATGAAACAAATTTCTGCATCGTCATTGATCCCCCCCCCCAAAAAAAAAAAGAAAAGAAAGAGAAAAGAAAAAGAAGAAAGAAATAGAAGAAAATCTGCTTTCTTTTTTGCTCTTAAGTTTATCAGCTTTCTATTTGGAGGTGGAGAGCATGTTTCAACATAAGGTCTTTGGAATTATGATAGCACATTGTATTGATCAGATACTAAATCTTTTGAAGTTGATTATCTTTACAATATTGCTATTACTGTGTAGTTTTTCCCTCACTACATTGTTTCTTACCACTCTACCATCTGCTTACTTTATTTTGTATCCTTTCATATAGATCTTCCTAAGTTTTTTTGAAATCATTCTCTTCATCATTCCTTATAGCATAATAATATTCCGTCATCTGTATATATCATAACCTGTTCAACCATTCCTCAATTAATGGGCATCCCCTCAGTTTCCAGTTGTTTGCCATCTTGAAATAAGTAGTTTTAAATATTTTTGTACTTTGGGGTTCTTTTCCTTTTTAATTTGGTCACTCTGGGGCCTTAGAGTAGTATGGCTAAGTCAAAGGTCTTTGGGTTCTTTCAAGCTCTATTTTGTCTATTTACATAATTTCTGAATAACTTTTCTACCCAATTCCTTGTAGTATAATATTCAGGAATTTATTTTTTCAGTTTTTGCAGGGAGAGATCTGTAATGCGTAGTTATAAATTCTCTTTGTATACTAGTTTCAAGTTAAGAATTATTATAGTCTATTATCATTATTTGTAGAGATTTTATGTATTCTTAGAAACATTTTGATTTATTTCATTTAATTATTTTTTCTTCTGATTCTTACAAATTTTTAAATTTTAGTTCATTTGATTAATTTTTTTTCTTCCCTGCATTTTTTTTTCATTTCAATTCTGTCATTCTCTTTTTCAGCAAGTTCATTATTTTGGATCATTTCTCTGTCATGATAGGTTGTTTATACAATCGATATGGGTTTTTTGTATCTAATTTTTTAAATTTACAAATATTCTTTTTGTTTTAATCAGCTCAAATTTGGCTTTTCACACTCCCTTGCACCTTCTTCCTTGCACCACTAGAAAAACAAAACCCAATACAAATATAGTCAATCCATACACATTTCCACATTGGCCATGTTCAATAAAAATATCTCATTCTATACTTTGTCTCCTTGATCTTTCTGTCAATAGTTGGGTAGCATGTGTTAACACTGAGCAGAGGTCTAATTCTTTCAGAGTTATTTTATTGAGAGCATTCATTGCAGTGTTTCTTATCACTCTGCCATCTTGGCTCTGCCTCTCTCTCCACTAGCTTAATTTTTTTCCCATGAGAAATTTAATGTATGTTCTTCTTAATTTTTAAATTTATTTATCTTTTAAAATTATTTGAACCATTCTGGAAGTTCTTGGAGTTATATATTTCCATTTCTAGGGTCTTTGTAGATTTTTTTTTTTTTTGGTAAGACTTTTCACTTTGGTAGAGGTTCTTGACTTGGTTTTATTTATTGCAAAATACTTATTCTTTGTACTGTCTTATTATCTATATTTGCTTATTTTTCTTATTTGTCAGTATTTCTTAGTTTCACTGTTGATTTTTCTAGGGTGCCCTTACTATAATCAGACTCCTTTCTTACTGACAATCCCTTCCTTTTAGCAAAAGGGGCCCTACCTTGTATACCTCTTCTCCATCCATTGCTGTTTACTTCCAAAGACCATTGAGGTTGGGTAAAATTAGTGACTTGCTGGGACAGTGCCCCAGGCAAAGTACAAGAAGCCCCTGCAGCTTCTCTTGTTTTTCACTTTTAACTGGACTCTTCCTGTAAATAGTAGTATTTACTCCTACACCGAGTTAATTTTGTAACATGTCTCACACTTCTGGGCTTTGCTCTCCAACGTTTTTTTCTTCTTCATTCTAGGATTGTGGTTGAAATTATAGGCCCCAAAAAACTAAGTGGTTGAAGAAGAGTCTATTTTAATTACATAAAAATATTAAAGATAATATAATTATAATTATCAGATTCAGAGAATTTTTTCTTGTAAAATATAACACCAATTTGTGTTTAAAAAAATTAGAAAACAGGAATAAATGTACTTTTCCTTAGTATTGTAAATACCACATGTTGGCAGCTAAAAATTCACAATTCACATTATACATGGTCTAGAAGCAGTAATGGCCTTTGCAATAAATCAAGTAAAGTAAGATTTTCTCTTGTCACCATTTTTGTTTAATATGGTTCTATAAAAGTTTTCCAAAGTAGGAAGAAAGAGGTTGGACCTCTTTTTTTTTTTTTTTTTTTTTTTTTTTTTTTTTTTTTAAAGGGCATTTTTCAAGATGATTATGTGACTTGCTTAGGGGCAGAAAGTTAGCATATATTGGAGGATAGTCTCAAACTCAGGTTTTCCGCGTTCTTAAGCTAGGATTTCATTTACCACTATGCTGTATTCTAAGAGCTGCAGCAAGAAAGCAAGAAAAGAAATTGAGGGAATAAATCACAAACAAGAAGCAAAAATTTTATTACTTGCAGATGATGTGGCTTACTTAGAGATCTTAGAGATTTAAAAAAAGCTTAATTGAACTAATCAATAACTAATAAAATAGCACAATACACCAGATGTTTATGATTATTAACCTCTTTCTATAGTTTTAACCTATTGGGAAAAGCTTCTGGATAAACAAAATAAATGTAATTAAAATGAGGGATAAACAATTGAGAAAAAAACCTTCTTGAATAATTTTGATTAAGGTCTAATATCAAAGATATTATAAAAATTGATACAAATCTATATGAATGTGAACCATTCCCAATATAGAATTGGTTAAAATATGACTAATTTTTTCTTAAATGAAGAAATACAACAATCATGTGAAAAAGTGTTCTAAATTACTCATAATTGAAATTCAAATAAAGAACTGTGTGGTTCCACCTCACATAAATATTGGCAAAGAAGAAACATAGGAATTCTTGGGAGGAAAGACCCATATAATCTTGAAAGAGCTGTGAAGTGATTCAGTTGCCTGAAAATTTGGTTTTGTACTCAAAAAGTCACTAAAGTGATATACATTTTGACCCAGAGATATTCCTCTTAGGCAAATATCTCAAAGAGGTCAAGGACAGAGAAAAATATCTACACATATTGAATATTTAAAGAAGCTGGGTTTTTCTAAAAAATTTAAAAAAATTTTTTTTTTTTTTTTTTTAGCAAAAAACTAGAAACAGAATAGGTTTTGGTCAGCTAGTATAGTTGAATAAATTATAGTATAATGAACACATTGGTATATTATTGTGCCAGAAGAAATGATGAATATCATAGATTCAGGGAATTACTGAAGCATTAATATAAACTGATGAAAAATGAAGTGAGCAGAACCAGAACAATCTGTGATGCCTACAATAATAATGTGAGGGGAAACAACATGGAAAGACTTCTTAACAATTGACTAGAATAGTGACCAGTCATTATTTTAGTAGACTGTTGAAGAACTTTATTTCCCACTTCTTAGCAGGGAGGTGATAGACCTGAGGTACAGAATTAAGTATGCTTATTCAGGTATGGCTTTTGTGTTGATTTATTTTGTTGACTATACTTATTTATTACAAGAGAAAGCTTCTACTTTGAGGGGGGCAGGAAGTAGATTAATGATAAATTTGAGGCAAAAGCGCAGCAGTAGAACATATTTTTAAATGGATGGAAAAATAAGCCTGGAGGATATTGAGCTATTTTATTACTACCTTTTAAAACTATATACATACAGATATGCATGTTTGCATGTAAATATAAGGAGATCCCACAAGTGGCAAAGACCCTTCCAGTAACATGGCGGGGTGGTTGTGTGTTTTATTGGAACACAGAATAGAACTGTCTAATCTTTTTTCCCTTCACCCTTCTCCAAAGGATCCTTTAATTCCTACCTGGAAGTAAAACAGGAAGTTGGGGCTGAAGGTCACTCTGTCCACCTTGGAAAAATGAATGGCTCAAATTACATCTGTCAGCTCCCTTAAATATTGTTAGTCTGTGGGATATAATCAGGTTTTAAACTAACTTCTGATCTCTGGGTTATTACTGGGGGGGAAAAGCAGGATCCCAAGCATTAAATAAAGGTTTTACTATTTTCATACCACATACTACTTCCACAAAGAAAAGACATAGTCAAATAGCAAAGAAACCCATTTATCCAAATCATAGCAAAATAGAAAGTAGAAAAGTTTTGGGATTGAAATAACTTTGAGAAAGAGAGAGACAGAGACAGAGAGAGAAACTGAGACACAGAGAAGCAGAGACAGAGAGATGGAGAGAGAGAGAGAGAGAGAGAGAGAGAGAGAGAGAGAGAGAGAGAGAGAGAGAGAGAGAGAGAGAGATAGTGACAGAGACAAGAGACAGATACCTACAACTCACCCAAGAGGAAACTCCCCCAAATCATGTGGGTATGAAGCTGGAAATAGGGAAGTGATGGAGACTGCCAATTTTTCTCATGTCTTCTGAGAGTTTTCCTTCTATAACTTGAAGTGGGTTTGACTTCTTCCTGGAAGCCAGAAGCACCCAAAGTTAACCTCCACTTAAAGAGTCCTAAAAAGGACTGAAGAAAACTGGAGCTCTGCACTCACATTGGCCAGGGCATTCTTCTCCATTGAGGAGAAAGCCCATACCTGATGGCTTGGGACAGGTACTACATAGATGGTCCATTTAAAAACCCTCAACAGAATCTCTCTGTTTCTGATACAATCCCCTTTCTTGTTCATTTTTGTATAGTAAAACATTTCTTGATGATTAAGTTCACAATAAATTCATTTTTTTTAAAAGAACCTCTCCTTTTCCTTAAGTTGGGCTATTATGAAATCTGTGTGTGACTTCTTATCATAGCATCACAAAAGAAAGCACAAAGAAAGCTCGATGATCGTCTGATCGACTTTTATATATTTGGAAATGGAGGCCCAGGGAGGTTGTGATTTGACCAGGGGCATTAAGTGCTTGTCCAAGGTTACATAGACAACTGGCCTAAGAGAAATGACCATGTTCTTAGACATGATGGAATTGTGGTCCTCAGTATGAACAGTACCTTTACTTATGTTCATAAATGCTGTAGCTATGGCAGATGCTAGCAGGAGCAGATCTTATCTGTATGGCCTTTTCTGAATTGACTCAGTCTCTGTCCTGAATCCCTTAGGTAATAGGAATCTCAGCACCAAGCCCATTCATTAACTTTCCTTCCCTTTTCTGAATCTTTGAGGCTGCAGGGAACAACTTGGTAAGGGGAATTTCAACCACATTCTCCAACTCCTGGGGAATTTCTACTTTATCCATAGAGCTGTGGATGTCTGGTGGCCCTAGGCTTACTACTTGAGTTACAGATATGCCTTTGTGGAGCTCAATGTCACAGAAGAGTAGGATGGGGAGGGAGTAGGGGTGAGTAATAGGATTTCCAAATTGTTCAACTGAATGAGGATATCTAAGAATGAAATGGGAGGGATATAGGAAATGATGTTTACATGTGTGTGTCTTTTAGCTTCTTCATGTGTATATAAAAGAAACTGTAAGATGTCTGTGAACTGAAGTTGTACTTATTCTGGATGGTAGAAAAGGTTTGTACTTTTAGGTTGAATTTAAATCTTGGCCTAAGCTTGGTATCAAGCTTATGGGTATTTTCCCATAGTGATGAAGTGTCTGGAGAGGGATGGAGTGGCTCACCTGAGGATGCCATGGAAAGGATGAATGAAAGACTGGGAAAATATCTCTTTCATGCAGAGATCATTTGGAGAGGAGATAGCTCACAAAATATTTCTTTCCTAAAATGTATTCCCTAGCTGTTAAAGAAACAAAGTTTGTATCTGGATGTGAGTTTTATGGGTTCATGGCTGCAGGGGATGGATGAGCTCAACATCACCGGTAATGAGTGACAGGATCTTCACTTATACAGTTGTGAAATCAAATCAGACATTGAGAGCTTTCAAAAACCATGGAACTTGAGGCAATTCTCTATTTTCATGGACATACTTTATTAGCTTTTCTCTGCACTCTTTTTGGTTTTCCTACTGAGTATTGGCTGGCTATTACATGCACATGTGCTTACAATTTGGATCAAATATAGTACAAGGTGATAGAGTTTGTCAAACCCAGACATTGTCAAGACTTAAAGGTCTACAATGATAAATCAATCAGCAGATACATATTAAATGCCTACTATATGACTCTAGGGATACAAAGACAAAATTAAAACAATCCCTGCCATTAAGAAGAGCTTAGAGTCTATCATATAATGGACGAGGAAGCTGATAGTTACTATATAATATATGATGCTAAATGATAGAATTGCTGAAGTTTTAAATTTTTTATGTGAAGCCAATTTTCTGTGTTTTAATATAAGTTTGCAAGCTTGGAATTTGAAAATTTTTTTCATACTTTCAAGCTTATTTTCCCACATTCCTTTGCCATTTTAAATTTTATATTTTGGGGGTCTCGATTATTATTAACAAACAGAGGTTTCTCCCAAGTATGTAAATGTATTTTGATGCAATAAATCTATGTTATGAAAGGCATCATGACATGGTGTTTAGAAAACTGACCTTGGAATATGAGTTCAAGCCTCTTTTGCTTATTTATCTGTGTGACCCCCGGGAAAGTTATCCTCCCTGGGCCTCAGTTTCCTTATCTATTAACATTACTATCATTCTTGTCTTTTGGGAGTCTTTTTCTAAACAGGATATATACAGTAAATCAAGTGTGTGAATTAATAGCAGAGTATGTGAAGGCAATTTTGGGATAGACTACTTCTTAGTCAGGAGTGAATGAATCAAGTTGTGTAAAATCTAGCAAAGCCATCTTCTTGTTGGGTGGTCCAACTTCTGCAGAAAGAAATAGCAGAAGGCTGGTAGAATGTATTGGCTTTTCACAGAGTGGCAAGAAATAGTGAAGTCAGTGGGAAGTAGTTCAAAATGATTCTCTGCTATCTTAATGACAAATAGCTAGCTTGGCATGTTGGGATACTCCTGTGTAATCTGTAGAATGTGAAAATGTATAAAGGAGATAAAAATGTTATTGTATTGTCAGAAGGTGGCAGCAGTAAGCCATTTGTTTTTCAAAGGACTGAACTGACTTAAAAAAATAAACTGATGTATCTTCTGTTTTCTACAGGGATTTCAGTACCAGTGTTAATGACATTCACATTGATAAGACCAACCCTCAGTGGCACAACTATTTCCTTTGTGGACTTAAAGGAATCCAGGTGAATGATGATAAGCAATCTTCTACCAATTAAGAAGATAAGAAATTATGTCTTATGTTTAATACTATTTCTCATACTTTTGGTCAAACAGGGTGATTTTAGCTTTCATTGGGCTAATTTTCTGCCTTTTTCTATTGAAAAGATCTTAATTGAGCCCTTTGGCTTCAGTAATGGAGTGGATGTGCACAAGAATTCCAGCTTTGATAGAAAAGGGCAGAGGTGTGAGTAATTTTAATTTCTATTGAACTTTTTTGGAAACTTTGGTTGGAGGGAGGAAATAAATCCCCAGCATCTAGTTTGGTGGACATTGAGGGTAGCAGTGGTCTTTTTTTTAGGGAGGGGTTATTTGTAAATAAGGAGTTTCCTCAATTGTAGTTATATATTTATAGGTCCAGACCTATGATTTCATTGGAGAAGGGAGCTCTCATAAATGGATGTTACCCCTGGTAACTTAGAATCTTAAAAAGTTCCTGGCAAGCCATACCTGCTTCTGGCTTTCATTTTGTCAATGTTTTCATTTGAAAAGATATGTGCATCTCCAAGTGAAAACAGAAAAAAATTATGTGCAGATTCTTGCATTTATACTCTATTTTAATGTCAATATATGTGTGTGTTTTTGTTTTTTTTTTAAATAGAAGCACTTCTGATCATATAGGTTGATTTTCATTCTGGCAAGGAACTCTTCACATGAAAGAATAAAACTATCTTAATGGAACATTGTATAATAAAAGAGGTTGGTTTTTTTTAAATTATAGCTTCTTATTGACAAAACATATGCATGGGTAATTTTTCAACACTGACCCTTGCAAAAACTTCTGTCCCAACTTTTCCCCACGCCCTCCCCTAGATGGCAGGTAGTCCCATACATGTTAAATATGTTAAAGTATATGTTAAATACAATATATGTATACATATGTATACAACAGAGGTTTTTAAAGAAGTAATGAAGTTATGTTATACTAAATATTTTCCTAGATATGTTATAGAACTAGGTTGAATATCATTGGATTTTTGTCTTGAGAACAAGAAAATGAAAAGAAAATTATGGTTTTCTGGGGTGACCCTTCAAGCCATTCAAATGATAGAAGGTAGACAGGCAGCTTCCCAGATGAGCAATAGTTTGTGTTTCAATAATTATTTCAAATCTGGAGATTTGAAAGAAGAGGTTGTAAACAATAGATGCTGTCCTTGTGAGTCTGTTAAGTGTTTTTGAGAGCATTATGACTGTTCTGTTATCATTCAATAGAGCACATGTACTATCATTCCAAGAGATCCAGACTGAAACTTTAGTGGTAAATCCATTATAGAAATGCATCAGATTCATCTCAATTTCATTATTCCATGCTCAATCGAGATAGCTTTCTTCTTTTCATTTTTTTATTTCTCAGGTCCAAAGAAATCTCTCATGTGAAGACTTTCTTGCCAGCATGAAATCTTTACATTGTTCATTTTAAGGAACCTCGATATTAATGAAAACTTCAATATTTTGAATGTATTTGCCTGGCAAGAGCTACAGGATTTTCTATGTATTTTGGATAAAGCACCCTAAATGAAGCAGGCTATTTGAGAGTGGAAATTGTGGGGAGGGTGTCAGAGAATCTGTTTTTGAGTTTTAGGCCTTACAGAAAATCTCTCATTTGATGGCTCATGTGCAAAGCAGGTTTGTAGACTGAACTCCTGGCAGAAAATCTGCCTCAATGTGAGGCTGTTAGGAAACATTCAAATTCAAGTGCTAGGAGGGTCCACAGGATAATCTGTTTATATTAAATTGAACATGTTATCCTTCTGGGATAGAGCTGTTGCAGAATTTGGCAAAACCTATTTTCATCTCTGAAAGCACAGTACATTTTTATTTAAACATTGCGTGATAAGTTTGTAAGCCTGATTCACGTTCAAGACACCCTGTGGATTGGTTTCTGGTTAAATCTCTAAGTGTTGTTTTTTTCTTTCTTTCTCCCCCCCCCCCTTTTTTTTTAACAAGCTGTCTGATGTTCTGCATGAAAAGGGTATTGGCAGCAGCAGTGTTTCAGTTTATAATTTGTTTGTATTTCTGGAAAGGAAATTTTTAGATGATTTGAAGTGAAAAAATGAAACCTAGCCAACTGAGTAACTGAGTCTTTTTACTTATAGACCATGTGAGTTTTGCCCACTAATTTTAGGGAAAACTTTTAGAATCTGTCCTTTGCAGAGAATAAGACATTTCTCTGGTTGTTATTATAGCTTGTTTACAAAATCTCTCCCTAGCATGTTGCATGTGACAATATGTCATGCAGTGGGGTTTCCCACTTGCATGATATTTTGTTTCTGCATATAGTATTATATTGTTATATTTCTGAAGAATAGGTGACCTTATTGTTATTATTATTATTTATTCTCATCACAGAGAGGATAAGGAGTTTCCTTGATCTCCCTCTCCATTTTATAGGTGAAGAAACAGTCCCAGAGATCAGGTTCTATGACTCACCCATGTTCATAACATTAATAAATGCTGAATATGATATTTGAACCCAATTCTTTCTGACCTTACGTCCATCACTCTCCATCATGCTATATTACTAGAGGTTTAAAGCAGAGGTTGGTTGGTTACTTGTTGGGAGTGGGGGTGTAGGATAGGGACAGAATGTTAGAGATTGTAGAGAAGATTCCTGTTCAGATAAGAGTTGGACTATCTAATTCTGAGAATCTATGATACTATAAAAAAGAAAAACAAACTCCCCCAACTTTTTAAACCATGGTCTCTTTTTATTCACCATAGTAAAGTGAAAGGTAATCGACCCTGAATATATTAAGAATGAAGAACTATGACAGTCATGTCATGGGTCATCTTTGATCAGAAGCAGTGTTTCTAAATAATACAGAAATTACCTTATTAAAACCATGCTTCCTGGACCTCCTTAGATTTCATTTTTTCCCCTCCTATTATTAGGAACATTTCAACCTCAAGAACCCCACTGGAATGAATTGCCTGTTGGATGGAATCATCCCCCCAAGTTCTGGCCTTTCCAGTTCCAGTGCCCTGGTTTGTTGTGCTGGGCTTGTGACACTGAGAGCTAACAAACTGAGTCTCTCCAAGGTAATTTCTTAAGAAAAAATCTTTCTCTCAAGTTTCCTTTGTGCCTTTTTATTTAAAAACCACTTACATTTGAGTCCGCAGCCAGTGTCCTGCTTTGACTGAGAAGTGATGATTGGCCTTTTCTTGTACCAGGTTCTGTTCCCTATAAACCCGTCCTAAGGTAGCTGTTAACCTTCCTGGCTCCCTCCACTGACACGAGAGGAGCAGCCTCTCTGGGATGAAGTGTCTTCAAGGTGCTCTCGGAGTCAGTGGAGGGCTGGCTGCTTTGGCAGGCCTTCCTATCACCTCATTAACAAGTTAAATTTGGAGCAAGAAATTTCAGGCCTCATAACAGTGTCTGTTTAGTTTCACTCATAACCTTAAATTAAACACTTGATTGAGCAGTGTTTAAGGAAGGTGAAGACCAAACAGAAAGGGAACTGAACAGTGTGTATGTTTAGGTTAGCAGGTTAGTCAATGTAATAAACCTTTTTCCTCTTAATGTTGCATTACAAAGAGGAAATGCTTATTTAAAGAATATATAAATCCAAGAACAGGTCAGAAAGCTGCATTTTACTAGTTCACATAAATCTCCGCCTTTACAGCTCAGAGCAGGTGTGCTTCATTTTAATTAATGCTTTGGGGCTCTGGTTCAAATAAAACTTTACTGGAGAGCTTTTTTGTCTGCTGTGTATGCCAGGACCCAGCGTGTACATTGTTTGGAAGCATACACCTGCATCAGGTCAGACCTGCAAGGAGAGTGTTGGTCACCTGAGAAGAGAGTATGTATGACCTAGGCTTCCTATGTCCAGCCGACATCCGTTAGTCTAGCTGGATCAGATCAGACTGCCTCAGGAACCAGCAGGTTTTGGGATTGAGGTGGAAGAATTGCTTTCCTCCTCACCCATTCCTCCCTTTTTTTTTTTTTTTTTTTTTTTTTACATGGTGGGAAGAATAACAAGGAGAGGGGGAGGCACTGCATATGAAAACATGTTTTACTCCTTAGGTCCTGCTTTTCACTCTGATTATTCAGTCCAGTAAATAATCTTCAATTAATTCCTTTTGAGGACCATTGATAACAGAGATATTTAATCAGGAAGAAGTAATGGATTCTTTGATCCTGTGAAGGTAAACCTGGCATATAATGGATGGAGCTAACTCCTTTTTATCAGAGTTGCCTGCTTATCATGTCTGAAGATTTTTGTATTTCTGTACTACACATGTGATGCTGTGGGGCACATTAGGGTACTTGCATACTATGCTTAGTTCTGGATATTATATCTAAGAGGGGCAAAGTGGAACCTGTCCAGAAGGGAGGGTACAGAATGGGTAGTGATTGGGCTTAAAGGTGAATGGGACTGAATATT
The DNA here is from genome assembly GCF_048593235.1 of Sminthopsis crassicaudata. Taxonomy (NCBI): domain Eukaryota; kingdom Metazoa; phylum Chordata; class Mammalia; order Dasyuromorphia; family Dasyuridae; genus Sminthopsis; species Sminthopsis crassicaudata. Next base: position 520,805,765 of record NC_133618.1, read on the forward strand.
TTTAACTTGAGGAAGATATTTATACGATATGATTGCTAACTTAAAATACTTGAAAATCTCTGATATGGAAGAGTAATTAGATTTATACCAGTTGGGTAACTAGGTGGCATCCTGGATACAGTGCAGGACTTGGAGTTAGAAAACTAAGAGTTCACATTCTGCCTTATGTACTTAGAGTTGCTTGATACTGGATAAATTGCTTAGTTTTCTCAGTCTCAGTTTTCTCATCTGTAAAATGAGAATAATAATAACCTGACCTCACAGGGGTATTGTGGAGACCAAAGGAGATAAAATATATGAAGTATTTTGTAAATTTTAAAGTGTTATACTAGAGGACAAAAGTAGGGCGAGTGTGAAGTATCCAAAACAGGTTTTGACTCAATATAAGAAAGAGCTTTTTTTTTTTTTTTTTTTTAAACAAAATTCTTTAGAATCCAATGGGTTGCCCCTTGGGATAATAAGTTTGATGTCATTGTAACTGTTTAAGTCATCTGGCAGATATCTTGTAGAGAGAATTTTATGTGTATGTATGTATGTATATATGTGTGTATATATATATATATATATATATGAAAAGAGTTAGGAGGTTGACCTAGATTATGTCCTGGCTTCTTCCCAAACTCAAATCTTATTGAACTGGAATCTTATCATATAATTCCTGATCAGGCATAAGTTAGAAAAGTGCTGCAGAACCTAGCTCTCACATTGTTTTAAGTCAGGAAGTAGGCAGGAAGAATGAATGTGTAAACAAAGGAAGAATCCCACTATAAAGAGCTATTATGGTGTGACAAGCATGCTTGTGATGAATCTAGAAGCAGAGAATGACTCCAAAATATCCATAAGCAAGCATTCAGAGAAAACATAGTTTGGGCATAGATTCAAGTAGGATTCCTGGGAGATATGAAGGAAGAGTTAAAATGTTTTTGTAAATGAAATGAGAACTTTTGAGGAAAAAATTAGAAAGAATTGGAAAGAGAATCAGCAGTTTGGCACAAGAGGTACAAAGCTATATGCAAGCAACAAACTCCCTGAAAATTAGAATTGATCAAAAAGAAATGAACAACAAGATTTATTATGAGACAATAAGAAATATTAGATAAAAATCAAAAGACAGAATGTAAGGTATCTCATAGCAAAAACAACTGACTTGGAAAACAGAGGAAAATAATTATTAGGCTTGAATATTATGATTTTAAAATAATATAACCTAGATACCATATTTTAAGAAAATTTAAAACTACTCAACTCTCTTAAAACTAAAGGGCAAAGTTGAAATAAGAAAATCACCAATCACCCAAAGAGAGCATAAAGTAAAAACTCTCAAGAGTATCACAAATCCAACCAAAATTCAAAGCTTCTATTTCAAAGAAAAAATACCTCAAGAAGCCAAAAAGAAATAATTCAAGTACTGGGGAGCCACAGTCTGGAACACACACAATTTAGTGGTCATTACTATAAGGGGACTGAGAGCTTGGGCAAAGAATGTAGGTTGGTATAGCCAAGAATAACTTAGAAAAATTGAATATAAAGCTGCATCAAAAAAAGGAAGCTTTAATTGAGTAGAGGACTGCTGAGCATTCTTGATGAAAGGACCAGAGCGGTGTAGAAAATTTGAATTTCACACATGGGAGTTGAGAAACGTAAAAAATTAAACACATGTGAATAAGGGACTAAACAAGGATAAGCTGCTTGCATTCAAATGTGGAAAGATGATTCATGGGTGTCCTCTGAATCCTGTCATCATCATTGTCAGAGGTCATAGAAGGAGTCTAGTTAGATAAAGCCGGAAGTGGTTCTGCTGTGTTTTGATCTCAAGAGGTCAATGGAATGGAAAGAAAAGAGGAATACCCTAGCAGAAGAAGGAAAGGAAGGCTAGGGAGTATTCTCTTTCATATACGTGTGGAAAGAAGTAGGAAGGGAATGGAGGTAGCAGCTGACACTTGGACACTCATCTGAACACACATACAGAACTGGTACAGAAATACATTTGAAAGGATATACAAGGGGAAAAAGGGAGAAGGGAGAATTAAAGGGAGGAGGGATTAAAATATCCTTAGTCTTAAGCAAACCACACTCTGATGTACAGAAACATTTATTGCTTTCTTTGAGGTGACAAGAAAGTTTTCCAGAAAAATTTTTGTGCTGTTAAGAAATGATGACATGAAGATTTCAGAGAAACCTGGGAATAGTTGTATGAATTTATCAAAACCAAGAGAATTATTTATATAATGACAATAATATGGTTAAGACAAACAACTGAAAAGATCATTATAATGACCAACCAAAATTCCAGAAGACTAATGATGGAACATGCTATCCACTAGAGTAGAGAACGAGATATATATGTTTTTTTGGACCTGACCAATGAGAAGATTTGTTTTACTAGGTTATACATGTTTATAGCAAAGGTTTTGCTTTTCTTTTGTTCTTACAAGGAAGAAAGAGGGAGGAGCTGCAGTATGAGGGCATGAAGTCAAATTTCTTCTAATTGAAAGATAAAATATAATTAAAAAAAAAAGAAATGACCAATTGTGAGTTTAAGGAGTCTTTAGTCTGAAGTTCTTTAATGGTTTCTTCACAAGCATGCTCATAGGACTCTGAGGACTGAAAAGAGGACATATCTTAATCCCTGGCCATAAGGAATTACAGTACACAAGAGAGACATTCATATTTTATTTAGCAAACAAGAATGGCGAGTATTGATAATAATTTGTATTGAGATAGGGCTTCATAGTTTACTGAGTATGTTCTTTACAATGATCCTGTGAGATTAGGTAATATAAGTATTCCAATAATCCACTGCCCTAAATATTCCCATGTGTCTGTGATCTCATCATAGTATTTTGAGTATTTCCTTAATGTTTAATAATACATATCCTAGTCTGTCCATGTCTAAACATTTTGTACTTATTTTGTCCATATTTCCCCATGGCATCCACAACACATGTAGGTGGTGATGTTGAGGATGCAGAAACTTCTTTTCATTCTCAAGAGATTGCGTGGATACCAGGAGACCATACAGGCTTTCCACTGATTATCCTTCAGTCTTTGCTACATAATTAGCCCACATTTCTTTGATTACATCATTGAAAATGTTATTTCCTTTTTAAGACAAGAAAGATAAAGCTCAAAGAGTTGTTGTTTTTTTTTATAGCTTGCCTCGAGTCACAGCAGGGGAGAATCTGTCAGAAAATTTACTAAACTCAGATCTTTTCACTCAGAATCTATCATGTATAAATGATTACAGTGACTATATGTAAGGATCATTGATTAGTTGACCTTTGTATGTGAATGTAGCTCATTTGAACTATCACGTGGCCTTCAGAATGAAGAGATATGTTGTGTTATAGAAGGAGCAAAGCCTTAAAATTATGAAAAGGTTCAAATTTTAAGTTTTTATTTTTAATAGTCTTTTAGTACATGTCATAAGGAAAATCAGAAATGATTTGCATTGTCACTAATTATTGTCCAAATAAAGTCATATAAAGACACTGTATTATTTTGCTTGGAATAACCAAAAGCTTTAGCTATAGAATGGTTAAAGAAAAGAGTATTTATTCTCAAATGATTCAGCCAGATGGTGAGTGGTAATGAACGGCATGTAATACCAAAGTCTATGAGAGGATGACAGATCCAGGACAATGTAAATGCAGTCTTTTAAATTCAGCATTGAACATGACCTCCATCTGTGCTTTGCTAGTGCAAAAGCAGCAGAGGGTGTGATGTCAGCATTGGTTGTTCTTTCCTAAAATATATTTGAAGTTTTGAGTCATGAGGTAGCATAGTCAATAACAAATCAACAAACATTTATGAGGAGCTTGCTGTATGCCAGGCAGGACAGCCGAGTTTGAAGTCATGAAGATTTATTTTCCTGAGTTAAAATCTGATCTCAGACACTTACTGGCTGTGTGTGACCGGTGAAGTTACTTAACCCTGTTTGTCTCAGGTTCCTCATCTATAAAATGAGTTGGAGAAGAAAATGACAAACCTGTCCTGTCTTTTTGACAAGAAAACTCCAAATAGGATCACAGAGAGTCAGACATACCTGAAATGACTGGATGATAACAAATCTGCCAGACACCATGCTTAGTGCTGAGAATACAAACACAAATGGAACACAGTCCCTGTCCTCAAGAAGCTTACATTCTAATGTGTAAGGGAGCTACAAGGAAAGGGAGGAGCGGAGAAAGAAAAATGGAGTTTCTGATCTGTCATTCAGTGGGAGAGGTGCCAAGAACAGAGGGTATTTCCAAGGGGAGGGTGAGCTTCTAGAGGTGGACATTTCTGTGACGTGATGGAGAAAGTCCTGTGGAGATGAGTCAGAAGATGTAGTTGGCCCAGCCTCTTGCCCTCTTGCCCATCTTCACCCTACTTTGTTCTCAAGAGTTTTTATGTTGTCCAACTTTTATACTCCTCGAAAGACTGGAGTCTCATCTCTGTGACTGCTTCTGAGAGTGGATATGTCACATTATCTTTTTGTATCTCAGTTTTCTCAAGGGCTCAGTACTTTTAAGATATCTTCTAGCTTTAAATCCTATAAATTAAATTCTGAACACATGAACCCAAATTCATTTACCTCATTCGGGCACTAAAGGAAAATTAAAAAAACAACAACAACAACAACAACAAACCAACTGTGTTTCTATCAGTTGTGTGGGATGATGTTTTTATTTGTGTTAGCATTCTGTTTTAGGGGCAGACTTGGGGAATGAATCATTCATTTATTTATTTAATGATTTTGTGCACTTGAATTCGTTTGGATAATGTGACTAAGCTATTTGACTGCAAATTAGAAGTCTTGCTTTTCTGCTCTTGTTTAGGTGACCTCTGGGTTTTTTTTTTTTTTTCCATTTCCTTTCCTAGGCTAACTACATGTTTACCTTCATTATAAACTAAGGCAAACAAGTCTAGTTCAGAGAACAGCAGATTAAAATATCTAAGGCCAATGTTTGTTTCCTAGTGCTTGCAAACTTGGCCTTTGACTTTGCACATTAAAATTTAAGTGTGTGATTTTTGAGTATGCATGTTCTTTCTTTCATGGTGGTGTGGGGGAAAAAATTTGATTTCACATCAAGAGTCTTGAGTCCCTATTATTATATTTATTAGCTATATGATTTTAGGCAAATTGTCTTTCCTTTTTAAGCTCTAGTTTTCTCATCTATAAAATGAGAATGATTAAACTATTTCTAAGTTCCCTCTTCTCTCTAAATTTACATGATTTTATGTATGTGATAGTTACAAAATTATAGGGTCAGAAGAAACACAACTGGCCATATAGTTAAACCTATTTCTTAAAAACAACCTTTTCTGTAACTAAAGTTTTTAAACTTTTTTTATGTCATATACTCTTTGGGCAAAGTAGTGACTCCTGTGGACTCTTATTCTGAATTTGATTTTAAAATAATTGAAGAAATGATGCATTTTAGTTAGGTGAAGAAAGGAAAGAGCCAATTTAAAAAAAAAAATCTAATTTCATGAACTCATTGATCTCTATCCATGGGTCCCAGCTGAAGAACCTTTTCTCCCCAAACCAGTATGTGATGGTCTAGACATTGCTTGAAGATTCTTCAGTGAGAGAAACCCACTCTCTCCCCAAATATACCATTCTGGTTTTGACAGTAATGATTGTTAAGACATTTTCCCATACATATCTTTCTTTGCGATTTATAAGCTTGTAGGATTTTAGACTTAGACTTGGAAAGAGCTTGAGAGGCTATCTAGTTTAACCCCCTTACCTTACAGGGAGGCTGTGACTTGCCCAAGATAACACAGATAGTAAATAGGATTTGAACCCAGGTCTTCAGATCTTAAAGCTTGAAAACCTGTATCCTTTTATCTGTACTATATAGCCTTCAGTTCCTTCCCCAATTCACTGCCGTGGGTCTATCCTTTGGGGCCAAATAGAACAAATCTGATTAATCTTCCACATAAATTAGATCTTAACATTTAATCATTGTGTTTAGGAGACTCTAGACTAAGACTTTAACAAGAAAGTATAGTAAATGCCAATCAACATGTAAAGAACTGGAACATTGCTAAGCATCTCATATAGTTGTATATTTGTCCCTTGGGCTTAGAATGTTTTAGAATAATTAAGAGTTGAAATCTGAAGGGGAAAAATTCCTTTATTCGATATACTTTGTACTTAATTTTACCCCCTGAGTTTTCTAGATGCCCTTCATGGTTATAGATCTTCTTGGGGTAACTTATGGGATGAAATTTAGGGACTCATCACAGCCTTGCCATTGACTTGTACATGAGTATAGGTTACTCTTTTGCCTTCTGTATCCCTTAGTTTCCTCCTTATGAAATGGAGCAAGAGACTATTTCCTTTTGCTCTGCAGAGAGATGGTCAGCTAGGACTGAATACACACCTCTCACTCTGAACTTTTTGGTAATTACGATATTAAGAAAAGCAAAGAAAAAACATAGAATAGAAGGGGAGGGAAATCAGAGAATGGAATTAAATTGGTAGATTAGAAGGAAGTTGTTTAAAGTGAAGAGAGATGAGAGTTATTAGGAAGGAAGATATATTTGTATAAAATGTGGGATAGGCAGCATAATTTAGGTGGGTAGAGTGCTGTAATTAAAATTAAGATGACCTGGATTTGAGCTTACTTCAAACAGTGTTTGACTCTGGGCCTAGATCTGAGCTTTAAATTGAATGTATGATTTCAGTAAGCAGAGAAGACAGGAAGGACATTTTAGCAAAAGGGAACAGAGAACAGAAAATGGTGAGGGGTTGGGAATTTGAATAATATGATAGGTAGGTAGGTAAAATTCACTTAAAAATGTGGCTTCTTACAGGAGAATAATTAGAGGTGAAGTTGGAAAACTGGACTTGTCAGACAGGGGAGGACTTTGAATAATATTACTAAAGAGTTTTGTAACAGGAATCATATGATAGCTGTTGTCAGACAAGTCCATTTATCTCTTTCTTTGGGTTCATAAGATCTGACTTTTTGTCAAAGGACCTTGGATTGACCTAGCAACCACTTACTGATTTTAGTGATTAGGCGTTGTATTAAAGAGTACTATCCATAGAGTGTCATGTTGGACTGACATTTAAAGGACCCGTCTTTTTTAGTATCATAGAAAAATCCTACCCATTCTCTTTTAGGCTGTTCCCCTTCTTTCCTGTTATTTGACCTGTTATTTTGGGACTCTGTTAGTTCTCCTTTGGACTTTTTAGCTCTCCAGCTGTACTGATAGGACAAATCCCCTAAGGGGAAGGCTGCTCTGGGCTTAAGGTATTTTAAGGGTATATACTCCAAAACCATAACTTGTGATATCCTTCTGGAGTGCTTGTTTTATCTCTATAGTTAACAGAGAACTCAAAGTTAACTCAGAGCCAAGTCATTTACTGACATGGCAGAGTAAGAAATAATCTCATAATGTAAAAAAATTCATAGAGATGTAGATTTGGGAATCTTTTTCAAGAATTAAATTATTGACTTTATTATTATTTGTTTTGATTCAACAATTATTAAAGCTATGTCTAGGAAGAGAGTGTAGAAAAAAAAGATTAGAGGTACAATGACTGGGCTTTGCTAATGTTTAGAATGCATGGAGAAGTAGAAACACTGAAAGAAGAAAAAAAGAGTAACCAAAGAGAGTAGAGGGGAACCAGTGAGGTGCCAGGGAAATGGAACAGGATAGGAGATGGAGAGAGCAGTCAGCCATATCTCAGGATGCAGAAAAGTCAAGGGGAATGAGACCCAAGAAGGCTTTTGGATGTAATGAAGTCTTTGGTGACAGAGAAGTTTCTGAAGAACTCTGGATGTTGGGTTCATCATATTCAAAACAGAATTTGTCTTTCTTCCCAAACCTATCCCTCTTCCTTCCATGTTACTGGGGAGGTTTTTACCTTTGGTTGCCAAGCTTGTATTCCCAGTGCCATTCTCAATTCCTCATTCAATTCCCAATCTCATCCAAACTCACTATTTCCACTCTGCAGCACCTCTCCCATTTATCCCATTCTCTGTACTCACATGGCTGCCATCCTAATTAAGGTCCTCATCATCTCTAGCCTGGATTATTGTAATAGCCTTTTAGCTTTCACCATCTCATGTTTCTTCTCCATTTTATTCATCCTCTAAATAGATGCCAAATTGATTTTCCTAATTAAAGCACAGAACTTGTCACCCCTCACCTTCCACATAGTTAAACTATAGTGTCTTCTTGTTATCTCTGGCATTTAAAAGCTCTTCACAACTGGCTTCTTCCTGCCTTCCTAGGCTTCTTACACTTTCTTCATCCTCATGTACTTTAACGTCTATTCATGGTATCTAACTGGCTATTCCACAAAGATGCTCCATCTTGTTTCTTTGCCTTTGTACTGTCTGTCTGCCATGCTTGGAATATTCTCCCTTCTCACTTTTGCCTCTGTGAATTTCTGCTTTCTTTGAAAAGTCAGCAAAAGTCCCACTTTCTGTTAATCCCCCCTGTCTTTCGGAGCCTTCCCTACAGAAAATTACCACTATTTATTTTGTATATATTCTATATATATACTAATATACGTAAACGTTGGCTCTTCTGATATTATATATTGTTCTCCTTAAGAGTAGGTCTGGCTCTGCATATTATGCCTCCAACATAGTAGAGGCTTTGTAAATCTTGTTGATTGATTAAAGCGAATCGGGGCACAGAGACAGTAGGGATTTGAAGATGATTGTGCTTTGAGGAAATGGATAGAAAGCATTTAATTTGGCTTTATTGGCACTTAGATGACTGACTAGGGTTGATTTGTGCTCTGGGTGATGTGTCGACTGATGACATTAGTTCTAAGTTGTGTAAATAGCTCTGTGAGTTCAAGGCAGTGTTTGCTTAAAATCTGAAATAGCCAAATTTGAGTTGTGAATTATGAAATTTTTTTTCACAGATACTAAAACAAAAATTTCTTCATTGTTGTTTTTGCCTCAACTTCAAGTTTTGAATGCAGTAAATCTTTAGGTACTGAATTTGGATTATTTTTATTTTAGCTTACTAGAAGTAAAAATATTTCCATTGTTATAATATTATTCCTGTCTTAAATAGACATGATGTCTTCTTTTGCTGAATTATTATCTACTGACATTTTTCCATTTTATTCTTAGCGATTTAAAAAAAAAATCATCATCTACTTTGCAAAAAACCATGTACTTATAATTTCCTCCCCTGAAAACAAATGCATACTTTAAGAGCTTTTCTTTTCTTTAGAGTGACTTGGGTATGAATTATAAAGAAGGACATGATTATTTCCAGAAATAAAGCATTGATTATGTTGGAGAAGATGGTGGTGGTTTGGTTTAATAATGAGGTGTGAATGTACTGTATTAAAAGAAACATAAACAGTCCTTAGGACTAAATTTTGAGGGAGAATTAGTCTTTTTTTTTTTAGGCAGAGCCACGATGGCAGAGTAGAGGCTGCAATCCACCTGAACTCTCCCAATATTCCCCTTTGAACAACTTTAAAATAATGTTCAAATTGAATTCTGGAATGGCAGAGCCAACAAAAGGTCATCATGAGATGTTTCTCCAGGCTAAGTCTGATACTATGGTGGAGACCAGCCTGAGGTGTACTAGATCAGCAGCACCTGGGCCTTGGAGGTGGCTGAGACAGTAACAGCAGGAACTTTGTGGTCTCTCAGTCTGAAGATGGTAAGGGAAGGGAGGTTAGATAATAAGGGGATGTTAAGGATATGATCAGAAAAAAGATAATAAGGAATCTTTTGATGGCACTGGGTAAAAATCCTGGAATTGTTTATTATAGCCCTTGCCCATGTGAAGTTCCAGGTTGTAATTTCAGGGTAGAGGGAATTACTTGTGAGTTGTCACAAAGAAACAGAAGCCTTGGGCCTAGTTCCAAGTACTAGCACTTGTGGCTGAAGGAGAACAGGGATCTTGTTAGAGAACCAGAGCTAAGAGAAGTGCTAGTTCTTGTGACTAAGGGAGAACAGGAGTCTTTGCCAGATAAAAACCAGAACACAGATCAGGAGAGCAATGACTATTCCTTTCTTGGTATCAAACCACCTTGGAATCACCTAATATTTGCAGACTCCCAGAACTGGCTTTAAAGTCAGTAGCAAGAAAAAGTCTGGAGCTTGGAGTGATGATGTCTCTCATCCCCAAGTGAGCAGACCTTAACTTTAACAAAGTTTAAAGTCAAGAAAGAGGCTAGAAAAATGAACAAACAACAACAAAAAAGTGTGACCACAAAAAAGATACTATTGTGTCAGGGAAAACAGATTTAGAAGAAGATAGCAACATGAGAATAACTTTAAGCTATTCCTCAAAGAGAAATGCAAATTGGACATAAGCCTCACAAGAATTCCTGGGAGAGTAAGAGAAAGGGATAAGAATAGTAGAGGAAAATTGGAAAAATAATTGAAAGTGATACAAGAAAATTATGAAAAAAGTCGACAACTAGGTAAAAGAGGGACAAAAAAATACTGAAGATAATAATACCTTAGAAAACAGAATTAGCCAAATAGTAAAAGAGACCCAAAAATTCATCCAGGAAAAGAAATTCTTTAAAAAGTGGAATTAGCCCTCCCAAAGGGGGGTATCTGAGATAACTGAAGAAAATAACTTCTTAAAAATTAGAATTGGGCAAGTGGAACTTAATGATTTTATGAACCATCAAGAAATAATTAAGTCAAAAGAATAAAAAGTAGAAAAAATATGAAATGTCTCATCAGAAAAATAACATGAAAAGCATATCAAGGAGAGATAGTTTAAGGATTATTATACCATCTGAAAGCCATGATAAAAAGACCCTAGATAGCATACTTTAAGAAATTATAAAGGAAAATTGCTCCAGTATCTTAGATCAATATGGTAAAATAGAAATAGAAAGAATCTACTGATCCTAAAAAGATCCTAAAATGAAAACTCTTAGGAATATTACAATCAAATTTCAGAGTTCTCATGTAAAGAGAAATATCACAAATAACCAGAAAGAAGTAATTACAATATTGGGAGTGTCAGTCAGGATCACATAAGATTTAGCAGCTTCCACATTAAAAGAGCAAAGAGGGGAAAAGGAGTAGAGGGCTTTGACTTAATATGACTATGAAGGCAAAGGAATTGGGATTATAGAGTTATAATGAAAATAGCCTGCCTAGCAAAATGAGTATAATCCTTCAGGAGAAAAAGCGGATATTTAATAAAGTAGAGGACTTTCAAGCATTCCTGATAAAAATACCAGAGATGAATAGAACATTTAACATTCAGACACAAGAGTCAAGAGAAGCATAAAAATGTAAACATCAAAGAAAAATCGTAAAGGACTTAATAAACTGTTTACATGCCTATATAGGAAGATGATGATATGACTTCTAAGGACATCATTATTAGGGTAGTCTGAAGGAATCTATGATGCAGAGGACATAGGTGTGAACCTATTATGTTGAGATGATTCCTTCTCTCCTTCTCCCCAATGAAAGAGTGAGAAAAAGGGATGCATTGGGAGAAAGGAGAAGGGAGGAAAAAGAATGGGAAAAATTATCTCACACAAGCGATGCACACAAGGCAGAAGTTTTATAAAGAATTAGAAGAAGGGAATATGTAGGCAACACTTGAACTTCACTCTCATTGGAATTGGTTCAGGTAGGAATATACATATACACTGAACTGGTAATAGAAATCTCTTACCCAGTCAGGAAGTTAGAGGAGATGTGGATATAAGAAAAAGGCAGGAAGTTGATAAAAGGTTAAAGGAGGCAATAATTAGGACCAAAATGGACTTTTAAGGAAGAATAGGTAAAGAAAGAGGGAAAAGAATAAACAGAAGAAAATAAGATCATAATTATGATTGTGAATGGGATGAACTCACCCACAAAATAGAAGTGTATAGTAGAATAGATTAGAAACTATAAGCCCAAAAAATTGTGGGTTTTTTTGTTTTGTTTTGTTTTGTTTTTTACAAGAGACACACTTGAAATAGAAACACAGTTTTAGAGTAAGGGAGCAGAGTCTAATATAGTTAAAGGCAGGAACAAGGTGATAGGTGAAAGATAAAGTGACTGGAAGTGGAGGCTCAAATTTCCAAGCATGCCTTTGTTTCCTCAGTCATCAGTACTACTCTAATATAGTAGCAATCATGATCTTAGACAATGAAAATGCAAAATTAGATCTAATTAAAAGATATAATTAGGAAAACTACACTTTACTAAAAGTTATCATGGATAATGTAAAAATTTTTACAGCTAGTTTCTCCAATAAAAGACATTTTTCAAATGTAGAGGGAATTAGGTCAAATTTGTACAAATAAGAACCATATCCCCCATTGATAAGTGGCCAAAGAGTAAGAGCAACTAGTTTTCAGAAGAAGATATCAGGGATATTAATAGTAATATGAAAAAATGCTGAATCACTATTGATTAGAGAAATGCAAATTAAAATAACTCTGGGATACTACCACACACTTATCTGATTGCCCTATTATGGCAGAAAAGGAATATGAGCAATGCTAGAAGGTTAATGGTGGGGAAAATAGGTATACTAATGCACTGTGGATAGAGTTTTGAACTGGTCCAACCATTCTGGAAAATAGTATGAAACTATGCCCAAAGAGCTATATCACTATTAGATTTGTATCCTAAAGAGATCAAAAAGAAGAAATAAGGTTCTATATGTACAAGTATATTTATATCAACTCTTTTTTTGTGGTGGTGGAAGTTGAGGGGATATCTAATAATTGCAGAATGGCTAAACAAGTTGTGGCATATGATTATAATAGAATACTATTGTAGTATAAGGAATGAAGAGAATGGTTTCAGAAAAACCTGGGAAGACCTTACCCAAAATGATGTGAGCAGAACCAGGAGATCATTGCATACGTACATAGTAATTGCAATATTGTAACATTGATCACCTGTGAATGATTTATCTGCTCTGATCAATTCAGTGATCTGAGATGATTTTGAAGGAATCTCATTTCATACTGAAAAATGAATAATGGATTGGAGGAGAAGAGTGACTGGATTCAGGGAGATTAATTAGGAGGCTATGCTAGAGGTGGTGAGAACCTTTAACCAGGGTGGCTGTCATATGAGCAAGAGAGAGATTATAGACGATAGTAAGAATATAGAAGGAATCTATTTGTCTAGATTCCAGATACCCATAATTATCTGTTAAAGGAAGCTACCCTGCTTCCCTGCACTTCTTACTCATACTTCTTTTTTAGGTAAGAAAACTGACATCCTAACAATTTTATTTATTTTGGTGGTAAAATGAACTGTTTATAATTATTGCTTTAATAAGTAGAGTTATGAGTAGAAATATTAACTTAGTTATATAAACATCTTTTATTTTTTCAAAAATATGATATCTAAAAGGGGACCCTACTCCAATTGTGGTTTGAACTATGTAGAGTATGGTGGGATTGTTTCTTCTCTCATTCGGTACAGTAAACTTTTTATACTTGAACATTTATGCGATCTTTTATTTTAGCTATGTGTGTATATTATCTTCTCTACTAGACTGTCAGTGCACTTAGTTTTTAGCACAGTGCACTCACTAGATATTTATTAAATTATTCAATAAATCTTTCAATTACTGTCCTACATGTGTGTTTGCACTAAAAAGGGATTAGAAATGATGTAGTGCTTGAGGGACAGAGCATTCAGGACTTTAACAAATATTAGGATTCTGTCTCCTAAAGGCAGGAACTGATGTGGCCACTACAGGTTATTTTGGTGAGGTTTTTTTTTAATCTATTTAATTTTGAAGAATCCAAATTAAATGCTGTTTTTGTATCAATGGAACTGTCATACTTATGTAGATAATTTCCTGCCAAATTATAGCATTAACAGTCAGAAAAAGCAATAAAAAAGACAAAAAAGATCATCAGTTGGTATCAAAGGTCATACTTATCACACAGATGAGGGATCTTTTTTCAATGCATTAAAATGTAAAGATGATTTTTCTCATGCTATTATAGATAAGGAAATTTGGAACTTTAGACCAAACACCATCTGGTATGTTTGTAAAACTCTTTTCTTTGAATTAGTTTTAATTATGGACAATTTTCACCCTTTTTTTTTGTTCACCAGGTAGTATCATTTATGCTTTTTAGCCTTATCTCACAGCTTCTTTTAGATGTTTTCAGTTATTCTGTCCCTGCTGTATGGCAGAACATTGTCCTATCTACAGTTCCTGATATCATAGAACTGATCCTGGATAGTGTTATGGGTTCCTGCTTTTTTCCACACTCTCTTTCCCTCTTCAACCCCCCTCCCCAGCTCATCCAGTTAAATAACTTGAAAATTAACTCTAAAGGTATCATTCTTGGAGCAAACCAGAATTCTGCTGTGTTGGTAAGCAATAAGAATGTCTGCCCTAGTTGTATTTCTCATATGTAGACCTTTTGTGCTGTCAGATTGGCAATGAAACATGTTAAAACAATTTATTCTGCAATTAAGCCATTTCCCATGGAGCATCATCATTTCTTTTGGGCAGTACTTGAAATAGGAGTGAAAATCCCATTTCTAATAAATAACAAGGAAAGAAAGTATTGGAAGTCTCCCTTCTAGAAACCCATTTAGTTATGCATTTGTTTTTCATTTTGTTCAAAAAGGAATTTTCCCCTGATATTTTCTTAATAGTTTTTTAACTGAATTTGTTTTGAGGGAAGATTCTCTAAGATGCATGAATATACGACTTCCAATATTTTGTATCTTGGGACACATAAAAAATTCAGATGCCTTTGACTTGTTAAGCTAAGACTGTTAAAGAAGAGACAGATGAAATTTTTTCAAAAAAAAGTATTTAGAGCTTGGAAACATTTAATTCATAGGATGGATTGTTATCATTGTCTCCTGGGGAAATATTGTGTACCACAATTGACTATTTGTACATATTTATAAGTTAAATTGTAGGTGCTTTGCATGATTTAAATGTTTCCTAGGAACAGGAATGAGGAATAGGAAAGGAATTATTATAGTTATACATAACTTGAGATGTATCTGGTATAAGAGATAGTGACAGCAGAGTAGGAAAATTGAATTTGCATTCTGTTGCTTTCATAAAATACAGTTATAGCACAAAATAAGCTTCCATTAACTACTTAAGACTTAGAATTGTTTGCCAGATGAAGGCATTGAGGATCAGGAAAACCTTTTAAGTTAAAACTTGCCCACAAAGATAGTAAGTTAAAATTTGGTTAAGATCATACAGGGGTATAAAGCAGAACTGGGATTTGAACCAAGATTCCCATGTGTATTCAATTACCAGGAAAGGTTACTACTTCTGTCTTTGTTGGTCTCTCTGTGACCCATGGGGTTTTCTTGGCAAAGATACATTTCCACATGACAGCTCTTCAGATGCTTCCAGAGAACTATCATGTCCTTCCCCAACTTCCTCACATCCATCAATATTCAGGCTAAATATTCCTAGTTCCTTTAACTAGTCATCTCATGACACAATCTCCATCCTTTTTATTCTTGGCTTCTTTGAAATCATGCTGGATTGTTAGTATCTTTCCTAAAATGTCATGATTGGAACTGAATAGAAACCTGACTACAATGACAATAGGACATCCCATTTTGTTTACTGATCATCACCCTTAAGGCAGCCTATGTTTTAGTCTTTTTGACTTAGTGAGCTTGTAGTCCACCAATTTCCCCAGATCTTTGTCATAAACTGGTGTTTTGATACACTACTCCCCATCTCACCCTCATGTTATATTTTTGCAATTCATTTTCTTAGACAAAGCATAGAGCTTTTTGTTTTTTTTTCTCTCTTCAATGCTTCAGATGTGTGATTTCATAGATTGAAGCTGAGGGAATAGGTAATAAAAAGGAAGAGAGAGAAATAGAGTAATTTTACTTGAGCAGCTTCTTCGGTCCATCCCTAGCAGAGAGGAGCTGGTTAATAGAGCTTCATAATGTGATCTCACTGTTTTTGTTTGTGTTATTTTGTTTGTGTATGACACTTGCCAACTACTGGGAAATAGTACTCTTTGGCGTTTCATTGTCCTGGATGTTGGTCAGGAGGAGGGTGGTCCATTTTGAGCAAAAGTTTGGCACAGTCTGAGAGGTAGAATTATAAATTGTTACAGACCAAACATAGGCTACAGGTAAAAAAAAAATCAAACTACTATTATTACCCATATGGTGTTCTTTTTTTAAAAAAATTTTAGATAGAGGGATATAAATACCAAACTGTTATTATAGCCATCTTTGGATACAACAGATTTTAGTAGTAGTAGTAGTAGTAGTGGTAATAGTAGTAGTAGTAGTAGTAGTAGTAGTAGTAGTAGTAGTAATTGCTGTCAGTCCCCACACTATATTCATATTAAATAAAGTTTTTATTAAAATATTAAAATAAGGGACAATAATCTAGAGCCCAATAACAGATGACTTTTATATTACCCCTGGTTCAGATTATCCTTTTCTTTATTAGTGTGGGCCATCTTTGAATGAGTTGGCTTTATTACACTTGTTTATTATCCCCTTCTAATCTCCAGGTAAACAGAATTATTTTGGGGTTAAAAAAAATCCATATTTCCCCTCTTCTTTTTTACAAGGTCAAAGGCATTTTAAGGGTATACTATTTAAATCTACTGGTTTTTCTTGAATCTACCTTTCTTTTTAGCTTAGAAACAAGGTTAAGTATGGCAAGGAAATAAAAGAATTTGTGAACAATGTGAAATTTCTTTTAAAAAAAATGTTTTTGAGCTACAGAGCAAAGTTACTTTCTTGGCCACAATTACATTGAAAGGAGATATTCCTCAGTTGTAAAGATTGCCTAGTTAATTCCCAGGGTGCCCTGCTTTATATTACTGCCAGTTAGATTATGCTAAGTAAAATATACAAGGAGGTTTCCTTTTTCATTTCAACTTTCAAATAATAGTTTTTAACGTGAACCACCCAGGATACTCTTGTACTAGTTTGCTGGTTTAATTAAAAAAAAAAAAAGTCATGCAGATGAAAATGTAATTCTATGAAAGGTCTCAAGCCACTTCCCATCAAAGAAGACATTCCATGGCTATTAACCAGTTGTTAAGTTTGGCTGTGTTTATGTCAAATCAATTGGAAGCAGAGCCCTTTGGAACTCTATGTGTGGTAGTCAAAGCCCGTAATCCATCATATAACCTATAATTTACGTAAGTTATAGGGAAGGTAAAATTGGAGCGTAATTTTTGTAGTTAAAATGACATCCAGATAATATCTGATTAATATGTTCCTACTTTTGATGAACATGTCTCATTATCTTGAAAACATATGCAAAATTCAGCTAATTGGAACTTTAGCAAGCCAACCATAAACAGATGAGAGTTTTCATTAGACTTTTTTCTTAATAAGAGTCGACTATTTGCAATTTGTTGTCATACCTTAAATATTCATTTTTATGTTGCCCTTATTCTCATTTTTATGAGCAGAACATATTTATGTTTTTATTATAAGACCTTTTAAGATTTCTGTTTCTTTATTAAAATGAAGGTCAAATTAAGAAGAATATTATTTGATGGTGGTGATGATGAGTAGTATTTGTTAGATTTTTTTTTTAGTGTTAAATTCTGTTGGGAAAGAATTAAGCATTTAAATAGTGAAACATCTTTACAAATATTATATACAGTTTGCCAGTTACTGTGCTAAGTAAATACTTTACAGAAAGTGTCGTGTTTGATCCTCACAAAAATCCTTGAGTTAGGTGCTGTTATAATCTCCATTTTATATTTGAGGAAACTGAGGCATAGAGAGATTAAGTGATTTTCTTAGAGTTACCTTGTCTAAATTTGGATCCTGACTCCAGGCCCAGGGCTCTGTGCACTATAGTGCCACATAGCATGAATTATTTTGGTAAAGAGCAAAATTTAAATGGCTTTCTTGGTACATCTTGCATTTGTTCACTGATTATTTTACCCAAAGATTTTAGATTTAACATCAATTACATAAATTATTTTTATAGCATTAGCTGTACCGCAGAGTACTAGATTTCTTCAAAGATGTTTTTGTTATTATTTTTTAAAAGATTTTTCTCCCCAATTTATATGTTATTGGTTCAATTTAGGAATAAAATAAATTATGCAATCTAAAATTATTAAGTGATGTTATTACCATAACATGACATTTTATAATTCTTTGTAGCTAGAAGAAGAGCTCTGTTATCTAGACCAGTGGAGGGAGGGAGGGTATAGCATATGGTATAATTGTTTCCTTCATACATGGCAATTTTCCATTAATCAAAGAATCAGTTTTAGCAATAATTAAGTGTCCCCATTTCCCCACATACTCTTCAATATTTGTTGCTTTTTCCTTTAATCATTTTAGCCAATCTGACAGCTATAAAGTGTTTTCTCAAGGTTGCTTTAATTTTCATTTTTCTAAATAATGATTTAGATTATTTTATTATGTAACCATACATTGTTTTTTTTTTCATCAGAAAACTTCCCATTCATATCCTTTGACTATCAAATGGGAAATGACTTTTATTTTTGTAGATTTGACAAAGTTCTTTATATATTTGAGATATGAGACATTTACATGAGAAACTGTCTATAAAATGCTCCCTCCCCCCAGTTTTTTGCTTTCTTTCTGATTTTGGCTACATTTGTTTTATTTGTACAAGACCTTTTAAATGTAATGTAATTGAAATTGTCCATTTTGTACCTTACAATGTTCTCAAGTTCTTGCTTATTCATATATTCTTCTCCTATCCACAAGTAATCTGTAGGTAATATGTTCCATGCTTTTTAATAAGCAAAATAATAATAATGAAAACAATAGAAAATATTTAACTTCTAGTACCCATCAGTAAAGGAGTTTGAAGATATGGCATTTTGTAATTTTAAGCTTTTATTTCTAAAATTCAATTCCCAGCTAGCACATTAAGCATATCATTTTTTTTATATTAAATTTTTTCCCCAGATGGATGATGGTGAAGGGCAGACAAGTTACATCAGACAATGTGATTGTTTAGTTACCAGTATCCCATTAAGTGTGTTGACATGAATTGCACTGAAATTGCCACCTTTTACCCATTCCCTGCTTGAGTCCAACACGTTGGGTGTGAGAGAAGGCTGATAATGGAGGCTGTGACTACATTGTCCTGTGGTTGGCTACATTTCATCTGTCACATAAAGGAATTAGATAGTACTAGTAGTAGGCGATGTCCTATATAGTTTTATGAATGGTGTGGTTGGCATGCTTGTTTTTCTCATTTGGAGCTGACTGGTCTGTTACGAGGGTCCGGTCTGCAGCCTGGGTTTTATTAGCACCATGTTCTAAATGACTGAACTAAGTTGTTAATAACGGAAGTGAATATTTCAAACCTAATTTAATGCACATTGTTTAATTTCTGTAAATTTTCCAATTAGACTTAACTAATCTGGATGGGTTTTCCCCAGTTGCTACTGTCAGGGTGGTCTTTGTTCATTCATGTGAAAATGCACAGTATTTCTAGGCTTGTCAGAGCAGCAAGGTTGTGCTACTTGTGTAGAGATATTCAAGCCAACTAGCACTCTCATAAATACCTAATGTGTGCAAAGCACTGTTCTAGGTGCAGAGAATACAGACATAAAAATGGCAGTTGCTATCCTTAATGAACCTAGATGTTTCTAAGGGAAGGTAGAGAGCAGAATGAACTTAATGACAAAGCTTACAAATACTGTTGAGAAGGCTTTGGTTCATTACTTGGATAATATTCTCACCTTGGGCAATGGTGAGAAGAGGCTTGGACACATGAGGCAGCAGAAGCATCTCAAGATGAGGAGTCAGGAGTCCCCCATCCCATCTTGTCCTTAACGAGCTGGGTGACTTTTTGGACAAGCTGCTTTGCCTCTCTAGGATTCCTCATTTATAAAGTGAGAGTGAGAGAAACTGGTTGGACTAGATGAAGCCTAAAATCCTTTCCAGCTTTAGCCATTTATTAATCTTTTTGATTGCTGCCCTGGGTATGGGGTCCACCCCAAAAGGGTCCACCCTTGTCTGGGCTTTGTGGAGTGCTTTAGAGATGGAAAATTCTATAAGACTTATAAATGCATGCCCATCCTTGAGGAAAGACTAAGTCCTGAGGTGCTTAATCCTAGAATTTTTCTTAACATCTTAAGGGGATACTGTATATTTTCACAATTTTGTGCAGCAGGGCACCCAGTATGTTAGGTGACCTCTGTTGGTGAGAATTGGGAGAAAATGAATACAGTTGCACAGTGTGGGCAGGTATAGATGGGTACAGTCTGTAGCATTGGTAGCTAAGTGGATAAAGTTCTCACCTTGGACTCAAGATCTTATTTAAATCCTGCCTCAAATAACATTGGTGCACAAAGCTGAGCAAATGACTTAATCTCTCTCACCTCTAATTTTCTCCTCTGTAAAAGGAGAAGATTAAACAAAGACTCTTCCGATTCCTAAATCTGTGATTGTATGACTACAAAATTACTGATGAATTAGAATGTGTCAAAACTCTACCAGCCTGACTGTAGCACCCAGACAGTGCTTTTAAATAGTCTGTGAAGTCATTCAACTTGAGTATTTCTTCCGGTAATACAGACCTTATTTTGTCTTTCTCTTATGCATGACTCCCTTAAATCTTCCTCTGAAGCTTCCCTGTGTTTAGGGAACCTTCCTGTAGGTCTCTTATTACCCAATACTCTTGCTATCTCCTTTCCATGTCATACATCTCTTGAATATTTTTTACATGCTGTAGTCTATTTATGTCCAGTCTGTGTCTCTATTGACCTTTAGGTGAACCACAATTTTGATTCCCTGGAGAGTTTAGGCCATAATAATAGAGGAATAATGTCTGGCATTAGGAGGTAGTAGTCCACTTGTGCTCTGTCCTGGTCAAGCTTCATCCAGAGTATCATTATCACCCATGAAAAACTGGAGTGTCCAGAGAAAGCTCACTAGACTGGTGAGATGCCTGGAAACCATGGTGTCTTAGAATTTTTTGAAGGGCAAAGAAGAAATGACTTGGAAACAGGACAGTTAATTTTAATTACTAAAATTCTGTCACATAAAAGATAGATTATACATTCTGCTGTGCTCCAGAGAATAGTCTAGCTACCCAGATCTGATTTAAATCTGATGTAAAGGAAACTAACAATTTGAGCTGTTTAAAAGTTGAATGGGCTGTTTCCTGGCACATTGGAATCTCCCTCACCAGAGGCCTTCAAACAAAAAGACTGCCTAAGCATTTGTCAGGGAAATGGTAGCAGGGATGCAGGTACAAGTATGGATTGGACTAGAAGCTCTTCTAGGTACTTTCCAGCTGTTAAATTGTGTAATTTCAAATAATTTCTGGATTCCCTTATGTTATGGTGAAGCCTTTATAGATTGTTATGGATATACTTCAAATAGAGCCACACCCTGAGGGACCCTTTCTCTAGGATAAAGTACTCCATTGTCTTGTAGAAAATACAGAAAAAAAGAGACTTTGTAGGGCCGTGATTATTTGAAAGAGCATCTTAGCTTGAATGAGGTAAGTAGAGACCAGACCTTTTGGTGTGATTGGAGAGGATTCTTATTTTTAGGTACCCATAGGTCTTCAGATGGTAAGATTTCTGAAAATAAATTTGTGTTGGCTATCCTATTCATACTGTCTTAATAATTTTCTTGTAGGGCCCCAGGGATCCAACTCTTAGGGCTAATACAAACAGAACATAATTTTTTTATTAAAACTTTTTATTTTCAAAAAATATGCATGCATTATTTTTTAACATTGACAGTTGTATAGCCTTGTGTTCCAAATTTCCCCTCCTCCCCCACCCTCTCTCCTAGATAGTAAGCAATCCAATATATGCTATACAATATTCAATATATGTAAACATATTTATACAATTATCTTTTTTTTATATAATATTATCCCTTGTATTCATTTTTCCTAATTATCCCCTCCCTCCCTCCACTCCCTCCCCCCGATGACAGGTAATCCCATACATTTTACATGTGTTACAATATAACCTAGATACAATATATGTGTGTAAATATCATTTTCTTGTTGCATATTAAGTATTGGATTCCGAAGGTATAAGTAACCTGGGTAGATAGACGGTAGTGCTAACAATACATTCACTTCCCAGTGTTCCTTCTCTGGGTGTAGTTGTTTCTGTCCATCACTGATCAACTGGAAGTGAGTTGGATCTTCTTTATGTTGAAGATTTCCACTTCCATCAGAATACATCTTCATACAGCATTGAAGTGTACAGCGATTTTCTGGTTCTGTTCATTTCACACAGCATCAGTTGATGTAAGTCTCTCCAAGCCTCTCTGTATTCCTCCTGCTGGTCATTTCTTACAGAACAATAATATTCCATAACCTTCATATACCATAATTTACCCAACCATTCTCCAATTGATGGGCATCCATTCATCTTCCAGTTTCTAGCTACAACAAAAAGAGCTGCCACAAACATTTTGGCACATACAGGTCCCTTTCCGCTCTTTAGTATTTCTTTGGGATATAATCCCAATAACAGCAATGCTGGGTCAAAGGGTATGCACAGTTTGACAACTTTTTGGGCATAGTTCCAAATTGCTCTCCAGAATGGCTGGATTCTTTCACAACTCCACCAACAATGTATCAGTGTCCCAGTTTTCCCACATCCCCTCCAACATTCATCATTATTTGTTCCAAACAGAACATAATTTTAAAAGACGATCTTTATGAAGAAAAAAAGAATCAAAAACCAAATTTCAGCCTCAAGCTTCTGATATCTCCTTCAATAAATCTTTTATGAGAGTTAGCAGTAGTGAGCCAAACTGAATGCCTCTCCTGGCTCCAGTGAATTCTATGATAGAAATACTTTTAACAAGGTAAAAAAATGTCTAGGGAAGCATAATAAGCTATAACAGACTAAGTAGTAAATCCCATTATCATTAAGATTGTCTGCAGGAATTAGGGAGAGGAGGAATGGTGTGTGATAAAATACCTTCTTTAAAATTTAATGTACAGCAGAGATTCTTAACCTGGGTTATGAGAACTTAAAGAAAAAACCCAAAACATTGATAACTATTTCCTTATGAATAATTTCTTTTGTAATCTTTTGTATTTTCTTTTCTGAGTTTAAAAATAGTTTTGAGAAAAAAAAATTTGTTTTGAGAAGAGATCCATGGGCTCTTCCAAAGGGATCCATGACATAAAAAAAAAAAAAAAAAAAAAAAAAAAAAAAAAAGATTAAGAACTCCTGATTTGTAGGAAGGCAGTACAACAAAGTAGAAAAGAATGGTGGACCTGCAAATTGATGACCCAAGTTCAGAGTCATGGTTTTGACATTTACCTATTGTGTGACTTTTATTTTTGGAGGGACTAAATTTCCTCATCTGTAAAATGGGGAGAATAATCTCTTTCATGTTTACTCCATAGAATTATTGAAGGGAAAATTTTTGTAAATTTTGAAGTATGATATAAATATGTCCTAGTGCTGTTTTTCCTGGTTAGTAATAAATTCTCATACTTTCCCACTTTACATATTTCTTACTTGAATCTTTCTTCCATAGTGAAGGAAGCCAGGAGTTAAGTAACGACTGTATTAACTCTTAGAAGATTGAAGTTATTATAGGGGCCACCCACTTTTACCCAAACTGGTATGTCCCTTTCTCTCCATGCATAAAGCCATAACACTTACTCAGGCCCTCATATGTACTAGTACAATAGCCTTCCAGCTGCCCTGCCTGAATCAAGGTTCTCTCCAGTCCAGTTCATCCTTGAGTCTATAATAAGAGAGCTCAGACCTAATCTTCTGTCAAGGATCAGAACAAACCTGTGACCCCAGAGCTGGAGAAACTGAGAGGCACTGACTCAGAGTAGCAAAACCTAAACTTTGTCCTTTGTTACAACTGTATTTCGGATGGATTTGGTAGATAGATGGTGACAACTTTCTGACCACACCAAGGTTGTTTAGTTTCTGAAAAAAATCTAATTCTCCCCTTATTGGGAGATGGAATTCACCAGAATGTGAAAAGTTTATTGTCAAGCAAACTCAAATTGATTTCCTTCCTGGAGTCCAAATCCTTAGGTTAATGTTGTTTAATTAGAAGCCTATATATCAGTCCTCAAGGGTGGAAAGTGCCACTTGTAGAAAGAGCTCTTTGGAGATAAGGATGGTGTTTTGATTTATGAGTTCCTGGAAGTCCTTTTTGTTTTTCTGCATTATTTCAGCAGGGTAAAGTTGAAGGTTTTTCTAAATGCAGTCTGCTTTTTTTTTTCTGCATTTTTTTCTGCATTATTAATATGTCATCGCATGAGAACTGAGACCCTCTTGTGTATATTTGTAGAGTTATGTATTTTTGTCTTTGCATCCTCTGTGTTTAGTGCAGTGCCTGGTACTTAGTAGGTGCTTAATAAAGACTATTAAATAAAAACTGTTAAAATTTTGAGATTTCATCCTCAGCATTTTTATATATCACCAACAAAATGCAACAGCAAGAGATACAAAGAGAAATTCCATTCCAAACAAATGTTGAGAGTATAAAATATTTGGGAATCCATCTACCAAAGAATAGTCAGGAATTATATGAGCAAAATTACAAAACACTTGCCACAAAAATAAAGCCAGATTTAAATAATTGGAAAGATATTCAGTGCTCTTGGATAGGCCGAGCGAATATAATAAAGATGACAATACTCCCCAAACTAATCTATTTATTTAGTGCTATACCAATCAGACTCCCAAGAAACTATTTTAATGACCTAGAAAAAATAACAACAAAATTCATATGGAAGAATAAAAGGTCGAGAATTGCAAGGGAACTAATGAAAAAAAAGTCAGAGGAAGGTGGTCTAAGTGTACCTGATCTAAAGCTATATTATAAAGCAACAGTCACCAAAACCATTTGGTATTGGCTAAGAAATAGACTAGTTGATCAGTGGCATAGGTTAGGTTCACAGGGCAAGATAGTGAATAAAAATAGCAATCTAATCTTTGACAAACCCAAAGATCCCAAATTTTGGGATAAGAATTCATTATTTGACAAAAACTGCTGGGAAAACTGGAAATTAGTATGGCAGAAACTAGGCATGGACCCACATTTAACACCACATACTAAGATTAGATCAAAATGGGTCCAAGATTTAGACATAAAGAACGAAATCATAAATAAATTGGAGGAACAGGGGATGGTTTACCTCTCAGACTTGTGGAGGAGGAAGGAGTTTGTGTCCAAAGGAGAACTAGAGACCATTATTGATCACAAAATAGAAAATTTTGATTACACCAAATTAAAAAGTGTCTGCACAAACAAAACTAATGCAAACAAGATTAGAAGGGAAGTAACAAATTGGGAAAACATTTTTACAGTTAAAGGTTCTGATAAAGGCCTCATCTCCAAAATATACAGAGAATTGACTTTAATTTATAAGAAATCAAGCCATACTCCAATTGATAAATGGTCAAAGGATATGAACAGACAATTTTCAGATGATGAAATTAAAACTATTTCCACTCATATGAAAGAGTGTTCCAAATCACTATTGATCAGAGAAATGCAAATTAAGACAACTCTGAGATATCATTACACACCTGTCATATTGGCTAAGATGACAGGAACAAATAACGATGAATGTTGGAGGGGATGTGGGAAAACTGGGACACTGATGCATTGTTGGTGGAATTGTGAAAGAATCCAACCATTCTGGAGAGCAATCTGGAATTATGCCCAAAAAGTTATCAAAATGTGCATACCCTTTGACCCAGCCATACTACTACTGGGCTTATATCCCAAGGAAATACTAAAGAAGGGAAAGGGACCTGTATGTGCCAAAATGTTTGTGGCAGCTCTTTTTGTAGTGGCTAGAAGCTGGAAGATGAATGGATGTCCATCAATTGGAGAATGGTTGGGTAAACTATGGTATATGAATGTTATGGAATATTATTGTTCTGTAAGAAATGACCAACAGGAGGAATAGAGAGAGGCTTGGAGAGACTTACATCAACTGATGCTGAGTGAAATGAGTAAAACCAGAAGATCACTATACACTTCAATAATGATACTGTACGAGGATGTATGCTGATGGAAGTGGATATCTTCAACATAGAGAAGAGCTAATCCAATTCCAATTGATTAATTATGGACAGAATCAGCTACATCTAGAAAAGGAACACTGGGAAATGAGTGTAAACTGTTATTTTTACCTTCTGAATCCAATTCTTCCTGTGCAACAAGAAATTCGGTTCTACACACATATATTGTATCTAGAATATACTGTAATATATTTAACATGTATTAGACTGCCTGCCATCTGGGGGAGGGGGTTGGGGGAGGAAGGGAAAAAATCTGAAAAGAAGTAAGTGCAAGAGATAATGTTGTAAAAAATTACCCATGCATATGTAATGTCAAAAAAAGTTATAATTATAAAATAAAATAAAAATTAAATTTAAAAAAAAATTTTGAGATTTCTTGGGAGAAACAATGACTTGGGGGAAATGAACTAAAGAAATGGGATTTTTAAGAAGCACCCAAGATTGAGCATGGTCTATACATGGGAATTCTAAGCCATGGATTATACAAACACTTTGCCTTTTCATTTCAGGCATGCACATATTTGATAAACTCATATTTCTCTCCTCTCTTCTCTCCTCCTTTTCCCTTCTCCCTATTGAACCTCTTCCTCATCTCTTTCATCCTTCTTTCCCTCCTTGCCATTTACAAAATATCTCAGACATTTTTGTAAAGTTTCTACTACATGCCAGATTCAGTGCCGTCTGCTGGGATACAAAGACAAAGATAAACTTAATCCTGTCCTCAAGAAACTTACATTCCTTATATGGAGACATATGACATGTACACAAAAAGCATAATACTAGGAAAATTGAGGATGATAGCATTTATTACCTCATTTAGTATTTTATAGTCTGATTGCAATTTTTTCATGAGGGTGAGCACAAATTAGGACCATTTAGATATTACATTGAACAGTGCCCTTTGTGTTTCTTACATCCCCAAATGCTTTGCAGACCTAAAATAAGAGCTTTGTAAATATAGATAGTATACCATAACCAGAGGGTGAAAAGGGTTATGTATGATAGATAGTGAATAGAACAAGGGTAACTTCTGGGTGAGTTTGACAGCTAGTCTTTGGCTCACATTTCCTAGTTCACTTGGGATGAGCTGGGATCTATGTAGTAGGCCCTTTACAAAAAAGATGTCATGGTTTTTTGGGCTCACCTGTATGTAAACATTTATTTCTTCCAGCTCCTCAAGACAATGTGGTGTTCTGATAGTCCCACATGCTGGTGACATGTGAGGTGGATATGTTTTGTGATGAGTTACCCTAGTGATGGGCAAATTTCCGGGCCTGAGCCAGTTCTTGTTCCATTAAAAGTCACTTGCCCTTCTTTTGAAGCCTCTTGCCAATAGTTTGCTAAGACATTGGCTGGCATTCTGGCATTTATGTCAAGGAGGAGAGATTGTGCAATAACATCTGCCCGATTCTTAGTGTTGCTTTTTATATTTTAACCTTTCCCTCATAAAGTTATGTTTCAGCTCATATCAGTTAAGTGCCTACTATGTACATACTCCTAGGATGATAGAACTTAGAACTGAAAGTGACTTTGGAGATTATCTCTGTTATAAGGTGATGAGGTCTTGAGCCCCAGAAATAATATAAATTGACTTAGGATCATGGATAATAGGAATCACGGTCATAGAACTGGAAAAAACAGTGGACACCATCAATTTTAATACCTGAAATTTTATGTATATTTTATAGAAATGGAGACCCAGAGAAATAAAGTGATTTAGTTAGACGAATTTAGAGATGTCTTAAATGTCATCTAGTTAACTCCCTTTATTTTATAGATAAGGATACCAAGTCACAGAGATGTTAAAGAATTAGATTTACACAGCTAGTCAGGATTTGAACCCAAATTGTTGGTCTTTTACAAACGTAGCCTTCTTTTCATTGCACAATGTAGTCATTATAAAAATATAAGTTGTTTATATATTTATTTTAGTTGGGGAAGGCTGAGATATATGGATGCTCAGCAAAGGATGGAGAAAAACAATTTTTCCAATTAAAAGGCAGAGTTCCTCTAATGCATTAGCATTATGATTATTCATTCTTTGGAATCTGACGATAAGGTCCTGAGGACAATTATCAAATTTTACTGTTTCTTTTATAACACTCTCAATCCCTAGAATAATGTTTTATTTACTTAATATTTATTGAGTGAATGGATGGCATTTCCAATGTTTCCTTTTTCACATTTATTTGATGGAAGTATGATCTTTAGGATAGATAAGACATAGGAAATTATATGACTTGGAGGGGTGGGAACATAATTGCAGCTGTGGCCATCAGTGAAATTAGTATTCCCCTCATGAAATCCCATATTGACTAGAGACTGCTAACTAACAGATAGTGGATCTAGGCACCATTCTTTGAACAATGATCCTAAAAGGATTTTTAAGCTTGAATCAATTGAGGGAAGACAGTATGATTGTTCCAGCAACCCCAGGTTAACAATAAGTAATCTAAAGTGTCTGAGAATATATAAGTGGTTGAGTTTCTCCTTAGTATCTTAGGACCATATTTATAGAATTTTTTTTACCTTTGGTTCCTGGGCTTTGGGAGCTACGTGCCCTCCATTCTTTATCCCAAAATTAAAGATTGAAAGATTCATGATTCCAGAGTTCACAGTCTCCTGCCTTGTAGAACTTGGATATTTGGTTGTAACATTATATGGCACCTCTTGTCTTAAGCCCTACCTGAAGAATGTATATAGGATTGTAACATCTCAGATTTGGAAGGACCTCCAACCCTACATAGTTAAACCCCTGTTTGAAACTTGAATCCTCCTAACAGTATTGGTCATCTAATTTTTGCTTGAGGATCTCCAATAATGGGGAAGACATTATTTATTGTTGCACTACTTTTGGATAGCTCCAGTTATTATTATGTTCTTCTATCAAGTTTCATCTAAGCCGTGCTTGGAGAGATCCCTTTACCCCAGTTCTGTGAGGAGAGGCAGGGAGAGGGAGGGGGAAGGAATCCTTTAAAAAAAAAAAAACCTTTTGGTGGGTGACCTCATTTGATCTTCTGGTTACAGAGCTCTTTTTCCCATGTCAGTGCTAGCGAGCTGAAGGCCCTATTCCATTATCTTTCTGCTCAAAGAGTGGCTTGTGGTAGAATATTTTAGCATGAGTTAGTAGAAGAGGGCTGAGGGATAGTTTGATTAATAATTAAAGGCACTTTGTTTACCAACATTGGTATATATGTTTCTGGAGTCAAAAGATATGGATTCAAATGCCTGCCTCTGACACCGCTTACATATCTTAACTTTCCTGAGGCTCAGTATCATCGATAAAATACTGAAACTGGACTAAATGGCGTCTGTGGTCCTTTCCAGCTTGAAGCCTCTGATCCTATGTCTAACAAGTGGCATAAGTGTTAATATCCTCATTTTGCAAATGAGAAAACTAAAACTGAATTCAGAGCTGGATTAGGATCTTTGACTTGACTTCTCTAATGCAAGGATAGATCCACACTAGAGAAAAACAAGAAGTCAATTTTAGTAATAACACTGTTGTTTTATTATATAGGGAAATTACATTTAATTTTCCTGCATCTTTGCTTCCTCCCTGTCCAAATTGGGTGGATGCCTGGTGGTATTGGCTGGTTGGCCATCCACCACTCCTCAGGGCTGGGACAGGAATATGATGCCTTTTGGACAGTCAGTGCTCCCTGAGAGCAGAGTCCTCCCTGGGGAATGGGAGGTCCCATTGACTGTGGAAGATAACATTTGGTTCTAAGGGACTTGATGCTGGCAGACTCGCCTTTTATCCATTATTCATGATTTAAACTTTTCAGAAAAGTAGGGGCCAAAGCAAGCAACTCTTCGGCCAAGGGGGAGACACAGCCCTTTCTGAGATGCTTACAGCAGGACTCTGAGTCCACTCTGGTAGTCAGTAGCTGGGACTGATCTCATCAGGCTGGCCCAGGCTCTGCTTCCTGCTCTCTTGCCACCATAGCTTTTCTTGGATTTGCTCTCCCTATTCTTCTGCTGCCCTTCCCCCAAATTACCATCACCATCTTAGCCTATGTGCATTTTAAAGAAATTTAGACAAGGATAAGAATTAATTGTGCTATGCCAGTTGGGAACATTCTCTGAATGGAAGGCTCTTTGTGCCTCCTGAATTCCAGGTTTCTGGCCAGTTGGACCATCTTCCCAGACTGTCAGCCCTTTGGCTGCAGAGGACTTACCAGCATCCCAGCTCTGTCTCTAGACTGCTTTGGCTAGAATGTACTACTACTTCTGGCAGCCTCTCTTGGATAAATGTGAAAAACTGAGGGGGGGGGGGCAGGCTGAAGTCTATTAGTCTGTTTGGAGGGAGAAAAACAGTTTGGTGGGGATCCCATGGCCGAGTCTCATGGCTTTTTGAATGTCTTGCACATAGTAGGGTATATATTTAATATTTGTTGAATATAATACTAGCTCTCAGAGTGATCCAGGTTGGACAGGCATTCGTTAAACATACTTCCTGGGAACAACACATTATGTTGGTTGCCAGCACAGTGAAAATATATGATGTGGCTCAAAGGAATTTATGATTTATTAGAGCTATCATAAACTATATACAAGGACAAAATACATTAGAAATTAAAGTCTAAATGCACATATTTACCATAAGTGTTATAAGCAGATTAGAGAGGGAAAACTAGTTCCAGCTAAGGCAATTAGGGAAATCTCCACAGAAAAGGTAACTGTTTAAGCTGGGCCTTTATGGATAGATAGA
Source organism: Sminthopsis crassicaudata (assembly GCF_048593235.1). Classification (NCBI taxonomy): domain Eukaryota; kingdom Metazoa; phylum Chordata; class Mammalia; order Dasyuromorphia; family Dasyuridae; genus Sminthopsis; species Sminthopsis crassicaudata. The sequence goes on from NC_133618.1 coordinate 520,836,424, forward strand.
ATGACAACAGGTAGCTATAGGATTTGGGGGATGAGCAAAGAGTAATAAGGACATCTCAGGGTTAGGTAAAACTGAGCAAAGGTTTACCAAGGTAAGAAAACAGGTTAGGGAGGTCATGTTTTTCTTACTGGAGTCTTTGTCTCTCAGCCCAGCTCTCCTATGGGTTCCCTATGTATGTTTTTATATGCTATTTCCTTAGCATTCACTTCAATTGTTTATTTATTTATTTTGCAGGGGCATTTGGGGTTAAGTGACTTGCCCAGGGTCACCCAGCTAGGAAGTGTTAAGTGTCTGAGGTTAGATTTTGAACTCAGGTCCTCTTGAATTCAGGGCTGGTGCTCTATCCACTGCGCCACCTAGCTGCCCCTCAATTCATTTCAAAGGCAACTTTCATGTTGCTGTTTTTTTTAATTAAAGCTTTTTTAAAAAACATACGCATGTATCCTTTGATCCAGCAGTGCTACTACTGGGCTTATATCCCAAAGAAATACTAAAGAAGGGAAAGGGACCTGTATGTGCCAAAATGTTTGCGGCAGCCTTTTTTGTAGTGGCTAGAAGCTGGAAGATGAATGGATGTCCATCAACTGGAGAATGGTTGGGTAAATTGTGGTATATGAAGGTTATGGAATATTATTGCTCTGTAAGAAATGACCAGCAGGATGAATACAGAGAGGCTTGGAGAGACTTACATCAACTGATGCTGAGTGAAACGAGCAGAACCAGAAGATCATTATACACTTCAATAATGATACTGTATGAGGATGTGTTATGATGGAAGTGGAAATCTTCAACATAGAGAAGAGCTAATCCAATTCCAATTGATCAATGATGGACAGAATCAGCTACACCCAGAGAAGGAACACTGGGAAATGAGTGTAAACTGTGAGGAT